>NC_140276.1:6572015-6592015 GCF_964030765.1 Micromesistius poutassou
CTGGTGGGACAATGCACACACAGCATTCGGTGCAGCCTTTGATGTAGCTGTGCACTGAAAACAGATGTCGCTTTGCATACAAAAGACAGCCCCGTGCGATCTGGCCATAGCCCGAAAGCCTTATAAGTTATTATGTCTGCTGGAGCCATTGGAAATGTGTTCGGCTAAGCGCAATGACAGAACAGAGTGGTGGCACGGCGAGTGTGCTCCAGGAAATACCATGCAACCAGGTCTGCGGGTCTGTGGGTCTGTGGGTCTGGAGTGTAGGGAGACAGAGTGGGTTTTTCACAAATGGCCAGATGTATTCTTCTGTTAATGTGGCGCACTGGGATGTTAGCACACAGGCCAGCCATACACCAGACCCTCGCACCTTTCCCTGGAGCACCAATCACTGCACAGCTTATAACAGGAGAAACCTGCTGCATAACAGTTGCAACGCTGCAATTAAATCACACTCAGAATGGTCCTTCTCATTCCGTTCAGACCGTGGGGACACTGGTGGTGGGAAGGGCGAACGTCACCGGCTTCTACACCTGCAGAGCCGAGAACGAGGTGGACTCGAACACGTGGAGGATCCCTTTCTACGTGGACGGTAGGTGACTCATTAGGAGGAGAGAGACAGCCAACAATGGCTTAAATCCTAACATTTCCCTCTTAAAGCCAAAGCTCCGTCGGAGCTGACAACAACAACTGCCGCACTCTGTTTTTATTGCCAGGCGTACGCAACCATACATCAGACTCGTTCACATTGCGTTGACCCTACACATATGCACTGTAATGAATTGCAAGAGCCAAGCAAGAATGTGCAGATTGCGCTGTGTAATAAAGAGACCGAAGGGGGTCATTAATTGAAACCATCTCCCGTCGTAGCAGCAGCAGTGCTGTAGTTCGCCAGAGAGAAAAATATAGCGTGGGCCATATGGCAGCCTCTAATGGCACACGCTCATGTAAAAAAAAAAAAAGATACATGTATGAATGCATTTAAGACTCCTATTCCAGCAGCCCATTCCTCTCTCTCCCTGTGAAGCTGATCCTAAGACAGTTATTTTTTATGTGAATGGGAAAACTTCCAAGTGTTTCCTAGAATGAAGCCAACCCGTCGCGGCAGTTACGTCACGTGAACGTCCTAGCGGACCGCGCCGCTGCGTCTTGAAGCGCTCCACGCTATCCGATTAAGGGATGAGAAAGGACGAAAAGCGGGGTTGACCTTGAGTTTAAGGGTTAGGGTCCCACGAAAGACGCCGGGCACCGAACATGCCCCCCCCGTCGCCCGTCCCCCGTCGCCCATCCCCCGTCCCCCCCTCCCCCCCCCCCCTTAAGTCTTGAGAGAATGCCTCAGAGGAAGCTTAGCTCTGCTCCATTCCAGAGGTGGGGATGACTGAGCACGGTGGAATGCCGGAGAAAAAAGGAGGACAGAATTGTAATAACAGCTGTCTCCTCTTACGGAACACAGAATGCTTTCCAGCGTTCTGAATAAACAAGCACAGTCTGTCTCCCCCGGGGGCCGTCTCCGGCTGCGCTCCCATTGGTCGAGCGCACATCAGCCATCAGCGATGCCGTCCACCGGCAACGTGCTTCCAATTAACAGTGATGAAACAGGAAACAAACGGCGCATTTGACATTCCTGGCCTGGCTTCAGCGAGCAGCTCTTGTCTTCGGCGACTGCGATTCCAAATAGTCGGTCGTGGGGTTAGGGGGGGGAGGAGTCAGCGAGGAGCAGCGGCACGGTATGAGATCGCCGTCGGTCACAGATGGAGTCCTGCAGAGCGCCTTCAGCGCCACGTTCTGTCACTGTGGATTCAACACAAATGCATTGTACACGTTTACACGTTATTTGTCGGTGACACTTTGTAATCACGTTCAGTCACAAGTCATCTATAAGCCTTTTAGTTAATGATGAACTAATTAGTTACAAAACCATCATTTATAAGCCTTGATTATTATTAAGGCAAGGCAACTTTATTCATATAGCACTTTTCATACACAAGGCAGACTCAAAGTGCTTCACATATAAACATTGTCACATAATAAAAAGAAAATAATAGATACGTAAAAGAAAAAAGTAAAATAGCAAAAAAAAAATATTAACATTGTAGATGATTAATAAGTGCTATTTTAATGTTCACCACCAAGTGTGATGTTTATTATCCATTACATGCCATGTCAAAATCTCCCCTCTAGTGAAATCAGAAGTGGGATTGTCCACCAAGAATTATTATGGATAGATCAGCCTACCAGTTGGAAAAATCCAGTTACTAATCATCTACCAACGTATATTCATGTTTTGTTAACGATTAGCTCATCATTTGCTAAAGGCTTATAAATAACTTATAACATTCAATTATTACAAATGGTATGATTCAACTCTTCAATAAAAGCATCTGCTGAACATTAGCAGCAACAGTAACCAACACACAGCGCCTCATTCAAAGCCCGCCCCTCGTACACGTGATCTCACTGACGGTCATGTGTTCAACTCCTCCCCGCGTGGCCGCAGACCACCCCGACCACATGCTCATCGAGCCCCAGTCGGCCATCGAGGGCGAGGACACCACGCTGACCTGCCGGGCCACGCGCTACCTCTACTCGGAGCTGCAGTGGTTCGACCCCCAGAACCGCACCGTCGGAGCGGACGTGTCCCCGGTCCGGCTGGACCCTTACTCCATCTCCCTGGCGCTCACCCTGCGCAACGTGTCCCGGGACAGCGGCACGCCGGCGTACCGCTGCGGCGCCCACAACAACTTCAACAACAAGTCCACGCACAAGACCTTCGTGCTCAACGTGGACGGTAAGCAGACCCTCCCCCCCCCCCGGGGAGTCTCAGCTCAGGGAGCACCCAGCGTCGACCCCCAGCTCAAGGCAGGGTTTTTCGGTGCCAGGAATTGTTTTTGGCTGTAGTACTTGTGTTATTGTTAGTGTGTTATCGTTGTGTTCATTTGGATACCCCCCGCTCCGGGTGAGTTGAAAAAGGGCCGATGTATACTGTACCGAATGCGTTCGTTGGAGTTGATTACGACTGTAACATCTCACATTGATTCCATGAGACGTACTAAGCACAAGGGCCTTCACGCACGAAAAACTGGAAGTGGGGAAAGAGCGGCTGAAAGAAGCAGCCTGTGGTGTGCTGCGTTGCAGGGAGGAAGCGGCCGTGGCTGAGTCAGAATCTGACCAATCAGGAGGTGAACAGCAGCAGCACGCTGACGCTGGACTGCTTGGTGTTGGGGGTTCCCAAGCCGCTGATCACCTGGTACAAGAACAACATCCAGGTGCAGGAAGGGCCAGGTAAACACTGCTGTTCTCTGCTGAACTACGACCGGACCTAAAGTCACGTTATAATGGAAATGGATTGATGATCCTTTGAGATTGTTGATGTTAATGTGAAAATTACATTGACCTTTTATTGGCTTGTTCATCGTTATCGCTATTGAATCGTTATGGTTAATAAATTAAGTTTAATAGATCACATCAACGTAAATTAAACTGATTCCGATGATCCTTATTACAACCGGTGTTGCCAGATTGGGCCAGATGTCCCACCCAATCTGGCAACCCTGGATGCAGTGTGCTGCAGTGTGTGCTACAGCCTGATTACAACAGTCCCAGTACCTGACTCCCACAGGCGATATCTGACCCTATGTATGTGGACCCGTGTGGGCTGCAGGAATCACCCTGGGGGAGGGCGGGGTGCTGACCATCGAGAGGGTGAAGAAGGAGGACGAGGGCCTGTATGAGTGCATGGCCAGCAACGTGGAGGGAAGCATCCGAACCAGCGCCGTCGTCAAGGTCTCCGGTAGGTGGCCAATCGGAAGATCTACAAAGAGCCAAAGTGATGTGGCGTGTGTTAAATGACCGTAGCGCTGTATACTGTACGCCGATGAACAATGAACTGTGTACTGTATACTAGTGAGCCCTGCACTGTGTCAAGATAAGAGTAGAGAAACAGACCGAAATGCCTTTTCTGTTGGGAATGCAATTAAGTGGACCAATGTTTTTTCATACTCACTTTTTGGAGCGAGAGAGAATGTACTTTCTCTTGCAAAAAACTAAAACTGCTGGTATTTTTTCAGCCTTATGATTTCGGTAAGACTCAAAAACAGACTGAAAACATGAAACACCGACAGGACACGATGCTGATGTTGACTTTAAAGTATAGGAGAAAAGGAAATAGAGGATGAAGGGGATATGAATAGAGCGCTTCAAGACCCCTGCTGGTCAACGTAGTAGTAGTCGCTTTGTGAATCTCTCTGGGGTCCGCTTCTAGATTAGCATGCCTAGTTAACAAAAAAATGTGAATGGAAAATAGCACTGAGGAGGAAAAACATGTTTGGTATGCATGTCCAAAACCAATGGGGAATAAACACTCAAGTGTGTTTCTGCTTTCAGTGTGTATATATAACATTTGGAAAATATTTGGGAAAAAAACAATCACACTGGCTTTTGCCCTTACAGAGTTCTTGACAAAGCGATAAAAACGCTGTATGATGTTGAATTGAATCTCTTCCTCGAACAGATTCCTTCTGCACAACTTCCCATAGGGACACAAGCCGTTTTCAAAATAATCTGAAGTATGTATACAGTATATATAAAGAAAAACAAAAGAAGTCAAGACATCCTGTAGGCTAATGTGTTTTTCGTAGGCGGAATCCGGGAAAATCACGAATATTAATAAGGGGATAGCCGGAGATTATCCAATCACGTTGGTTTAAATCTCTCATCCAAAAAGGCGAAAATCCATTATGTGACCTCAGGGAAGGTAACTTCAATTATAATGTTTATTAAACTAACGTAAGTCAAACGCATTTCTCTGATAGGGTTAGGGTTAAGGTTAGGGTTAGGGTTAGGGTTAGGGTTAGGGTTAGGAGTCAGTGTACGAGTTTGATTGACAGGCTGCCTGTCCAACCCTAAGCGCTTGAGGCGGATTGCGCCTACGATAAACCCAGTCTCATCCTGACGGCGCGGGTACAGGCTGAACGGCTGAACGTGTGGTGCTCCCCTTCAGGTGAGGAGGGCCGGGCCAACGTGGAGGTGATCATCCTGGTGTGCACCGGAGCCGCCGCCACCTTCCTCTGGATCATGCTCATCCTCTTCATCCGCAAGCTGCGAAAGGTGAACACCTGCACATCTGGATCGGCAGCTGCACCCGGTCCACACACACAGCAGCTGGTGCTGCGTGCCTCCTTTCAAATCGCCACTCGTCACTACGGAGCCGTTTTCAGCAACATTGAGATACTTCTCTTAATAAAAATGAAAAAAGAAAATCCCGGGGTTGGAATGAAGGCTGTGACTCACTGGCCGCAAGGGGAACACAGCCTTTTATTGGACGGTTAAATTTAGCAAGTGTTTATGATTTCCACATTTCCTGAACATTTCCAACAGGGGGTCGGGTTCATGTTTATGCATACTGTAAGACCCTGAATGGGGCACAACATGCTGGGAGGAGAACATTCCCCCAGGCTTTGATTAATGTAGACAAATAGGATGAAACACGCAGGAAGTGGCGGGACACTCGCAGACTAGCAGGTGGTGAGAGGATGGCGGGGGTGGGGCGGCGGGGTTAAGGGGGAGATTTTTGAACCGCTGCAACAATTCACGTCTACAGTACACCCCCTAAAGCGGGGGTGTACTGGTCAGAGTGTAGCTGAGTGCAGCAGGAATGTATTGTAGGATTTTCGAGAAGAGAAAAAAGCAGTGTTAACACAGAAACACGATGAGAACCTGAACTGAAATGAACTTGACGGTTCACCTCGTTGTAGTCGACCTATATTTCCCCTGATGAAATTCACACTGGTGTTCGTGCGGTCTCCCCCAGCAGCCGTCCCACTACAAGATGGGCCCGTCCATCATCATCGACCCGGATAAGTACCCCCTGGACGAGCAGGACGAACTCCTCCAGTACGACAGCAGCAAGTGGGAGTTCCCCCGAGACCGCCTGAGACTAGGTGAGCCCCTTTCTCCGCCCCCCCCATGGGTCCTTTTCATTTGTACCCCCCTGCCCCCCCCCCCCAAGCCCCCCCCCCCCCCCCCCTCCCCCTTTCATCACAGTCACGGCCTCAAAGGGCCGCCACGCCGGGGAAGAATGAAAGGCTTGAGGAGGATCACATCCTTCAACCAAATCCCTGCAAGTCTGTCTGGAACTTCTGAGAGAAATTCGGTTTCATTGCGTATCCATTTCAATCTGTTTAATTCACACCACATTGAATCGATTGTATCTATGTATAAACATACGTACTGTAGGGCTTTTGTGTAAATGTGCATTTCTGTGGCACGGGTACAGATCCCATTAGTACATCACAGAAGTGTTATGCCTTTTTGAAGATGAAGCGCGGCACGACGATGATTACATACCCGTCTGCTGCCTTTTGATATGCTCTCTGGAAGGGCATCATACATACATACATACATACATACACAAACACACGCACAGACACACACACACACACACACACACACACACACACACACACACACACACATACATACATACATACATACATACATACATGCATGCACAAACACACAGGCACACACACACACACACACACACATACACACACACACACACACACACACACACACACACATACCCCTTCCCCCCTGGAGAGCAGAGAGCTTTGTGGTCAGAGCCCCAGCAGCAAGCTGAGTTAGGGGGGGGACCTCCACAGCAGAGGGGCGCCCGACAGCCAGGGCAAGCCAGAGGACTCCAGAGTGATTTACGGGGGCCCTGCTCACCAGATCATCCACCCTCCCTCCTCCTCCAGGTAAAACCCTGGGCCACGGGGCCTTCGGGAAGGTGGTGGAGGCCTCCGCCTTCGGCATCGACAAGCTCTCCACCTGCAAGACCGTGGCAGTCAAGATGCTGAAAGGTACGGTGGTCACGTCTCACTCATGTTAGCCGGCACCAGTTCTGCTGTCTGAAACATGGTGTCCGAAATGGTGTGCTGAGAAAATGATGGAAACGAGATAAGATGTTGTGCCACAGACAGACAGGAATGAACAATAGGATGTTGAGCTCTGCACACAGGGTGCTGCGGAACAATCATGTTTTCACACTGATTAATAGTGGACTGCACTGAGAAGCAGCAACCTTTGTCCGGGCCAGGAAGGTCTAACACACAACAGATATCTGCGCCTGTCATGGACATCGTTCTTTTTTTGTGGGAGGGGGGGGGGGGATTATGATTGGTCTTTTTTCTTCCCTCGCACAATAAAGACCCCATGAACTTCAGCCGCACATGTGCTGGCAATTAATGATTGCGTGGCAAATGGGTTCAAAACAAGGCATGCGAATGACTGCTATTGCGCAAAAAGTGCACGAGGCGGGAGAGGCCTGATTGGCTCTGACGAAGGGATGTGATGAGAGGATGCAGATATCACAGCTTCTAAACAGCGTCCAGTGACTGCAGGTGAGGCAGAGTTCAGGAGCGAATGGGGTATTGTGAGAGCAATAATAAGATTAACAAATTTCCCTCCTTGTTTCTTCTGGACGTTCGGTCGGCTGGAAACAAGCAACCCCCCCCCCCCCCCCCCCAACCTTAGGAGACCTGTTGTCAGACGGTTTCCAAAATCCCTCTTGAATATTCACAACAATGTGTGTTTTTTATTGTTTCAAAATGGAAACCGGGTTGAGTCGAACACTGGAGTGAGCAATTCCAGAAGCCCAGCTGCTGCCGCGGGGTGAAACGCTCACCACACTCCAGAAGATATAACGCAGAGCATAGCATCAAGCGTTAACATAATACACCATCACATTGCATAACACGGTATAACATGACGTCATATGAGAAGGTACATATAACCGAAATGCACTGTTCAATAAAAATGTTCCCAATATTTGGAGGAACGAGAAAGTGATTTGGGTTGTGGGAATCGAGTATCTCAGTGCGGAGAAGAAACAAGAAACCTCTCCTGGCTAAGAAGTATGGGTCCCAGGGATGACATTAATAACAGTTTGAAAGACAGAGGAAGGGTCTGTCGGGCGGTCAGTGCTTCTAGGTCAGGCCTAATGAAAAGCAGCAGAGATTTCTTTCTTTGCCTTGACTGTGAGTTAGTGAGAGATTATGTCACCTTTGCAGACATGGCTCATACTGGGGATCGAGAAAGCACTGACCTTTGAACTGGGAATGACATCCCCTTAACTAGACACATCATAAAGCACCCGAGGGAAATGTGCGCTTGAAAGCTCAAGAGGTTGCACTCAATGAAACATCCCTTGTTAAATGGATGCTCTGTATCTTACAAAAACAAACAATCGTTAGACTTCTGTGGCTCTGTTGCATTTAACACTCTGGAACGATTATAAAGAGAACATTATCCGTGATTCTGAGAAAGAAAAACAAAACAAATCCTACATATATAATCTGCGTACAATCCGCGCTTCATTTTCGCGTGAGAATGCCGCGTTCTCTTGAATGGAAAGCCTGTGCTATCTCACATCTCCACAATATACAAGTGAAGTCTGTTTCCTATTTCTCTCCAATGCCACAACGATTTCTTTCCCTCAAATGAACATCCATCTCCCCCCACCCCCCCCCCTCCGAGTGAGCTTTTAAACAACCCTTAAAGACTGTGGATGAGAATCAAATTAAATGTGAAAAATAAATCCCCAGATGGGGGGACGGTCTCCAGATGGGTTTCAATGGCCCCCAAAACAGGTCATGTGTGTTCTCCCCGCAGCAACGCTGCGCTGTACAAACCTTTTTGTGTTTGTTGTTTGAAACAGGAGGGGCCACGACCAATGAGCGCAAAGCCCTGATGTCAGAGCTGAAGATCCTCATCCACATCGGCCACCACCTCAACGTGGTCAACCTGCTGGGAGCCTGCACCAAGCCTGGAGGTCAGTCCACCACCTTCTCATGAGCCTCCCACCCCCCACCCCCCCCCCGTCTCCCCCCCCCCCCCCCCCCCGTCTCCTACAGCAGGAGCCCAAGGGATTGGTTGATTGTAACCGTGACTGTCCCCCAATCGGCACAGGTCCACTGATGATGATCGTGGAGTTCTGCAAGTACGGCAACCTGTCCAACTATCTGAGGAGCAGGAGGGGGGACTTTGTCGTCTGCAAGGTGAGGAGTCGTCTTGTCTTATTTCGTCTTGTCTTATTTCAATCATTTGTACATTTCTTTGTATTTCTGTTTTATTATATATTTTACAGTTTCGTTAATTAAGGATAATTGATTTTTGTCATCTTATCTTATGATATCCTATCTTATCTTATTCTGTCCTATCTTAGCCTGTCTAAAGTTATCCTATTGTATCGGCTCTTATGAGAGGATGAGTCTGTGAAGGTTTGTGTAAAAATAGTTTGATTCACTAAATCAGGATGTGAGCAGTAGCTCCTTTTATGTTCTAATAGGATGTGCCTGTGTGTGTGTGTGTGTGTGTGTGTGTGTGTGTGTGTGTCTGTCTGTGTGTCTGTGTGCACGCGCCTATGTGTGTGTGTGTGTGTGTGTGTGCGTGGCCCATTCCTGTCTGTGCATGTGTGTGTGTGTCTGTGTACGTGTGTGTGCCGGCGCCTGTGTGTCTGCACCTGTGTGTGTGCGTGTCCGCTCCTGTGTGTGTATGTGTGTGTGTGTGCCTGTGTGTGCCGGCGCCTGTGTGTCCGCTCCTGCGTGTCTGCTCCTGTGTGTGTGTGTGTGTGTGTGTGTCAGAGGCAGGAGGGCAAGGCGGTGTCCGGGTCTGGGTCCGGGTCCGGGTCACCGGGCTGCGAGCTCAGCGAGCTGATGAAGCGCCGCCTGGAGAGCGTGGCGAGCACGGGCAGCTCGGCCAGCTCCGGCTTCATCGAGGACAAGAGCTACTGTGACTCAGAGGAAGAGGAAGAAGGTACGGGCAGCTCTTCCTTCCCCTCTCTTCCCCCTACTCCCTCTCCCTCTCCCTCCCCTCCCCTCCCCTCCCCCAGCGTCTTCCTCCCAGGGACCCTCCCCTGGTTGTTTTCTCATGTCGGATGAGACGTTTCCTCCTCCTGTTCCGCAGTACAATAGCCGCCTCTGCTGCGGGGAGGCTACTGTCACCCCCCCCCACCGAGTCCCGCAAGACCCTTTGTTTACTTCCTGTCCAGGGCTTTGCTGTTTTGTCTGTTTTTCCCCGACGCGCTCAGGGGCTCCGGCGGTGTAGAGGTGGGGGGGGGGGGGATGGGCGTGTCGTCCAACCACGTCATGTTGTTTCTGGTTTGATTGGCTGTTTACTCAGGTGGGCGCGGGTGGATGAACTCCCTAGCCTCTGTTGGAGGCTGCTCCTCCTCACCCCACCTTCCCCTCCTCCCGCCCCGCCCCATCCCGCCCCACGCCAGGCTGTCCCCCCCCCCCCCCCCCCATCATCATCATCATCATCATCATCATCATCATCGTCGTCTTCGTCGTCATCATAACCGCTTCACTGCAGAACTCATGAGGAGGCGACTTGTTGTTTTATCTCCGGTGTGTAAAGGATGTTCTCGAGACAATGCTGCGTGGGTGGAGGGGCGTACGTGACAGAGGGGGGGGGACTTTGAGTCTTGTTCGGAGGCCGGTGGTCGCCGGTCGCGTCGGAGGAACCCCGGCCGTTACGCGTCCCCGCCTGCACCCTCCGTTTTACTCCCTCATCGCCGCCACTCAATACGATCGATACGAGCGCCATGTGTTGTACGTGCACGGCGTACGAAACGTGTATGATTTTTTCCCACATTCTTTCTGCTCCCCAGAGCCCGAGGATTTATATAAGCGCGTGCTGACGTTGGAGGATTTGATCTGCTACAGCTTTCAAGTGGCAAAGGGCATGGAATTCCTAGCCTCACGCAAGGTATTGTTGACACAGGAAAACTTTATCGAAAAAATTGATTTCTCTCGAAACAGTTCACAGGCTTCACAAAGTGCAACACATGAATTCTGCTTTGATCTGCAGCATCTGTGAGGGAAATATTGGTTTTGCTGGGGGTGAGTGAGTTTTAACATGCAGCAGGCCGCAGGCTCAGCCCACAGCTCGTTGGCTCCTCAGGTCATTCATAAATGTGGTGTGGGGGCGGATGGGGATCATTAGTGAATGAACTTGTTGTTGTGGATAGCCCCCCATTATAAGAGAGAGAGAGAGAGAGAGCATTCCTGGGCCTGGACACAGAGCCACACTCAGCCCACTAGTAAGGCTAAATTAGTACACCATGTGTTTACTACAGCGGAAAGAGTGCCATTGGGAAGGGAAGTATGCGCAGAAAGAAGGAAAAAATAGAAACGTGACCTCGTCTTAATTTCCCATTGGAGTCGTCGGAGTCGGTTTCTTTATTTATTAGTTTCGCCACGCTCCTCTCCACTCCAGTGCATCCACCGAGACTTGGCGGCACGGAACATCTTGCTCTTGGAGAACAACGTGGTGAAAATATGCGACTTCGGATTGGCCCGAGATGTGTACAAAGATCCAGACTACGTGCGCAAAGGAGATGTGAGTGGTCTCCGTCTTTTCTGTGATCGAAGCTGACGATTGAAATGTCTGTGGTCCAAAAGGCTTTCAATCTTGATGACATGTTAAAATTCTGGAGTTACTCAAAAGTGAAATTGTGGCAATGCATGAAGCACCAAAAAAATATAAAGCATGAAACACAAAGTGATTAATGCGGTGTCTGGACATCTGAGCTAAAGTGGTTCAGTGTGTTTTTTTATTAGATAGATATTATAGATAGATATTAAGATATTATGATAACAACCTAAAATAAAAATGCGACTCAATATTCTAACTCAATATTCTCAGATGAGGAAACAAAATTGCAGTTGACGATTGCGCCGTATTTCCGTTGACCATGTGATTGAACCGGTTGGTTAATGTGTGTACACAGGCTCGACTGCCCCTCAAATGGATGGCACCAGAAGCCATTTTCGACAAGATCTACACCACCCAGAGTGACGTGTGGTCCTTCGGGGTCCTCATGTGGGAGATCTTCTCGCTCGGTGAGTGTCATTGTGTTAAGATTAAGATACACTTTATTATCCTTGGAGGGAAATTTGTCTTGGACTCCAATGCTGTCACATGTAGCTGCTTTACGTAAAAATAAATAATTTAATTTAAATAATACAAATGCAGACAATGCATACATATAGGACACCGGCCACGTATATCATACAACATACACAAAACAGTGCAATTCACACACACACACACACACACACACACACACACACACACACACACACACACACACACACACACACACACACACACACACACACACACCCGCTGTATTAAACCATGGGTCGTGATCAGTAGTACTATTGCACAATTAGTTTGGCCCTGGGGGCATTCAGGAACCTTATTGAGGTGGGCACAAATGAATTCCTAACGCGGTGCAGCCTGCAAGTGGGGACTCTGTAGCGTCTACCTGATGGTAGAAGCTGGTATTCTGTGTGCAAACCATGTGTCTGATCAGATACAGCCAGTGGTGTGAACATGTGTCCACACACCACTGGCTGTATTATCCTGAACCTGTCCCATCAGATTTCTGGAGACCGGGTACCACAACACACCATGGGAATGTATAGGCTCGGTTTTAATCACTGTGACTGTATTTTCGTTTTACAGATTCGTTTTTTTTATCATTCTCAGAAAAGTGGAAGGCAATTCTTGTGTAAAAGTTTTTACAAGTGCATTTATTGTCGTCGCTTTCGAAGAAAATTAACAGGAAGCCCTCTTGAGATGTGTTTAGTTTGTTTTTATTATCCTTAGCATTCCTGTTGCACAACTGTGCCAAGATGGCAACTATTTGCAGCTCTGGATCTCTGGGTTTATGGTACTCAGCGAGCAGAGTCAAGCTATCGTTGGTGCCCAGGGCAACTGAGCCTCTCCATATGCAGCGGCTAGTAGCTGTCTGCTATTGCTGCATAATGGCTCCTCTGGGATCAGAGTGTGTGTGTGTGTGTGTGTGTGTGTGTGTGCGTGAATGTGTGTGTGTGTGTGTGTGTGTGTGTGTGTGTGTGTGTGTGTGTGTGCATGAGTGTGTGTGCGTGAATATGTGCATGTGTGTGTCTGTGTGTGTGTGTGTGCCTGTGTGCAGGGGGGAAGGGCGCGTAGTGTCAGCTAGAGACTAAATTTACTGGCAACATTAGTGGAGTTCAACCCGTGAGTTTTAGACCGGGCAGGGGACATTAAGAAAGAAAGAGCTCCTCCCATTAAGGTGCTGATTGAGCTGTCCGTCTCTTTACCCCAGCTGCTGATGACAATTGAGCTGTGGGCGAATGGCACGTCAATGTAAACCTAGAGTCCCCGCTGTGCAACTGCATTTCATGCCGTGCAGTTCAATGGCAACACTATAAAGTATCGCCTGTGTACTGTATGTAGCTGTAGCCACAGGTAGCGATGAAAGACATCTAGTGTAATTAAAGAGAACGAAAAGAACCTGGACTTGGGGGCAGAACCCCTATACATATACATATAACCCTAGCCCCTACACATCTGAAGAAGCATGTTAAATCACATTTTGTTTGAGAGAAAAAAATAATTTTTTGATCTTAGCCTCTCTCTCTCTTTTTCTCTCTCCATTTTTCGCACTCTCAAACACACACACACACTCTCTTTCTCCATCTCTTCTTTCTCCTCTAGCCTATCTCTCTTTCTCGCTCTCTCTCTCTCTCGCTCTCTCTCTCTCTCTCTCTCTCTCTATATATATATATATATATATATGTCTCTATTTCCCTCCCTCTCTCTCTCTCTCTCTCACATTACATAACAGTTTCACACTCTTACCAGCCCTCATTTACACTTACACATCTGGGCAGTTTACTGGTCCAAAAGGATATAAATCAAGATTGAAATGACCAGGTTTTTCCCCAATTTCAAAGTAGCTTTGGTACAGGTTGCCCTCACACTTTGAACTGTGTGTTTAAAATCATGGATTTTAAGTGAGGGTTTGGGATGGGAAAATTTGATACAAATCCTGACCTACTTTGTTTTAATCACGTTTGCGAGGATTCGCCTGTACCTATGTTTATGATAATACTTTTTCTGTTATGTTAAGGAAACTGGGAGGACATTTTGTTTTCATCAACAACATATACATAATGTCTATGGTAATGTAATGAAATGAGAGGCTATTTGATATTATGCAAGGGATTTGCAGTGATCACATGGAAATAGGATTTCATGAGTCAGGAAATTTTAGGGATTACACGGCCGCAGAAATGCTGCCCAAAACTAACAATGTAATATCAGATGAAACATGGCTTACTGCAAGACTGTTGGTCTTAACAAAGCTAAACTAACAGCCTACTCATTTTGATTCAATACCTAATTTTCTGTTTTGTTAAATGTCTGGAGGCCTGGCATTCAATTTTCACTGCAAGGTTGCAAATTAACTGCAGCATGATCTCACAGTAATGTTCTGTGAGAGGCCCGGGACTTTTGGACTTTCCGGTAGTCAAGTAACTGAAGATCCCCGTGCCTATAGCCTCCGAAAGACACTCAACTTCAAGTCCTGGTCAATGGCACCTGGACACTTTTGGCGGGAAAAGTGGAGGATCCATTAGCTGCACCGCCCCTGCCCACTCCCCCTCTGAGCTCCTGGTAGCGG
Organism: Micromesistius poutassou; assembly: GCF_964030765.1. NCBI lineage: Eukaryota > Metazoa > Chordata > Actinopteri > Gadiformes > Gadidae > Micromesistius > Micromesistius poutassou. The sequence goes on from NC_140276.1 coordinate 6,586,534, forward strand.
ATGTGTTTTTCGTAGGCGGAATCCGGGAAAATCATGAATATTAATGAGGGGATAGCCGGAGATTATCCAATCACATTGGTTTAAATCCCTGATCCAATCCAAAAAGGCTCAAATCTGTCACGTGACCGCAGGGTAGATAACTTCAATTGTTAAACTAACGTTAGTCAAACGCATTTCTCTGATAGGGTTAGGGTTAGGGTTAGGATTAAGGTTAGGGTTAAGGTTAGGGTTAGGGTTAAGGTTAGGGTTAGGGTTAGGGTTAGAAGTCAGCGTTCGAGTTTGACTGACAGGCTGCCTGTCCAACCCTAGCGCTTGAGGCGGGACTTTTCCCGGATTGCGCCAACGAAAAAACCCAGTCGCCTCCTGGTAACCTCTGAATGACCTCCTCCCTCCCCCAGGTGCGTCCCCCTACCCCGGCCTCCAGATCGATGAGGAGTTCTGCTGCAGGCTTAAGGACGGGACCAGGATGAGAGCCCCGGAATACTCTTCCTCGGAAATGTAAGCGTCCACGTCGTGCCATACGCTTGTGGTTGTGGTTGTGGTTGTGGTTTTGTGTTCAATATACGCTGAGAGCATTTCAGCAAACCGGTGGGTGGTGTAAAAGAAGGAGGGGAAAAAAAGCTGTTACAACTATTGTCAAGTGGTCCTTGGTCTCCTGTTGTCGCTCTCTCGCTCCCTCATGCTCCCCTGCACACACTCCGAGGCATCATTTGTGGGGACCTTACAGAGTACAAGAACACAAATTCAATGTACAAAAAGAAGCGCCGTATCGACCGGGACAGGGGGGGGGCAGAGAAGTATCTGCTTTCCGTCTCCCTACTTTAGCTGGAAGGCCGCCAGCGTGCGTTAAGAGTCATGGGTAGCCCGGCATCTGAAGGAATCCACGGGGGAAACATTAGCTTCTGATTGGACCTGGAGTCGGCTGCTTTCTTCTGCTGCGATCCGTTTTGTGACTGACACTGATGCAGCCCGTAACTTACACCCCCCCCCCCCCCACCAACAAAAGCCCACGTCTGGGCTGGAATAGAAGCACCGCAGGCCCGGAGAACCAGGGCCTCCCTGTATTGTACTGTAATGCGTGTCTTTTGAGCCAGAGGTAGCTCTCCCCGAGATGATAAATAGCGGTGAGAGGCATGAGTGCTTCCAGCTCGGAGTGGTACAGTTTGTGACGTGGTCAGACAGTAGGAGAGCCGAGCTTGTTTGATCAGGAGGTCAGAAGCAGGGCCGGTATGCTGTGTCTCTGCCCGGGTTGGGCCTGGAAGACAATGAAAGCTTGCACAAGGATTCACGATTATAAAACAGCTCCTCTCGCTTATCGGACTCGATTTGCAGCTACAATATTTCTATGTCTATGTCTGTTTCATATTTTCTGTGCCCCGCTCTTTCAAAAGGAGAGTTTGCAGTTCTTGCAGTGCTGTGCGATTCCGCATCGTCACTTTTTCTGCCAAGGCGGCTCGAGACGAAAAACAAAAAAACACGGCATTAAAAGTAAACTAAGCAAAAGTAGACGTTGATTGAAGAGGACCAGAAAATCCAGTCCAGACCGTGGATTTGAAAAAAAAAAAACACCCCCACCCATCCCCACGATCCACTGGAGCCAAGAGCCGGCGTCCCCCTTCTGTAACGTTTCACTCTGATTTACAGAGTAAAGACACAACTCCTAGATTAGAACGGTCTGACGCGCCACGCATCAGACCGTGGACCGGGGCACCTGTCTTCGGTTAAGAGCCCCAGATAAGACCCTCTGAGTCGTCTTCAGACGATAGCAGTCATCACTCTCCCTCTCTTCCGGTCCTCCTCCCCCTCCTCCTCCTCCTCCAGAGGCCGGGAGCGGACGGCGGGCCCCGGTTAAGCCCGGGTTCATCCTGCTGTGTCCGCTTGACCCCGGGGCCCCGGGGCCCTGCGTGGGCCCCTCTGTTATAGAGACAGTGAATCGGTTCCCAGTCGGCGTCGAGTCGGTAAATCTTCAGCGGCGGCACACCAGCTCGTCAGGAATGTGACCCGTAGCTGCACATCTGCCGAGCCAGCACATCTGGCCCCCGACGAGCGGCCGAGGAATCACCCACGACATTTCTCAAGGGCCGTCGGTACGCCGAGTAAATTCCCGAGACCGTTTGCAATGTCAGCAACCCCCCCCCCTGCCCCCCGCCCCCCATGCCAGATCCTCCGTCTCCCCCTGAAAACCCCCCCGAAATGTGGGACCTAGACAATTAATTCTCATTATACAGGGAGGCAGGAAATGTGGTTTAAATTGTGCAAGAATACAATGCCCCGCTCCCCTCCCCTTTCCTCTTCTTCGTCTCCTCACGTGTGTGTGTGTGTGTGTGTGTGTGTGTGTGCGTGCGTGCATGCGTGCGTGCGTGTGTGTGTGTTTGTGTGAGTGAGTGAGAGGGGGGGGCGGGAGGTGGGGGGCTATGCGCTTGATATCCTGTCGCTGTTAGAGGAGCACGTCCACCTGGCTGGAAATACACTCATTAGGGTCAGGAGGACCGCAGCCCCGCTGGGGGGGGTGGGGGGGGGGGGGGGGCCCCGCCGCGGCAGCCGCCTCCGACCCAGCCGCAGCAGAGGGGCCCGGAACACGGACACAGATGGAGACGCCCGCCTCACTCCGTCTGCTCCGTCTCCTCCTTATCGCGCTTCCATCGCGTGTGGAGGCCGTCAGCGACACCGCGGCCCACATACGATGAAACCCGAGTCTGGGAACGCCGGCGGTCGGCTTTATTTATGTAGAGAAAAGTACAAAACCATGCTGCCGGAGCTCGTTCAGCGGGGTTCTGGAGGAAGGTGGAGGACGGGGCGGGGGGGGGGGGGGGGGGGGGGCGAGCCCTCACTGACTTCTATTTCAACGACAGCTGTCACTCCTGCCAGTCGCCTCCTGGTGCCGTCCAATGGGAGGAGACGAGGGCCCTCACCGCCGCGGAACCGCCCCGAATTATCACGACCCCCCCCCCCCCCGTCCCACATGGGCAGAGACGCTGACAGCTTGTCAGCAACGCAGCCCGGGGGTTTGGAAGGGGCGGGGGGGCGGAGGGGGGGTTGGAGCTGAGGTGAGGGGGCCCGCGGTCTTCATTTCACCAGGGCAGTGGAGGAGGACTTGAGACCCTCTCGGAACCGGACCCCCAGGCTCAGGCCCCCTGGCCGGGTTGGGGGGGGGGGGGCGGCTGTTGATTGTAGATCGGGAGGGAGAGTGTGTTCCGTCACTCATCTCCGCCCCAGACTCAACAGTCGGGTACCGGGGTCCCGTCCATCCCCTCCCCAACGCTGCCCTTTGTCCTTTCCCTCGCTCTGCGGTACAACGCGTGTTTGTCTAATAATTCGATCCGGTTAAGGCCCAGTCCAAGTGGAGAGAGCGCAATTTCCTGTACAAGCGCTTCTCTGTGGAGAGCTCATGGAAGGGGTGTTGACGTGCATTTCCTGGCCGTATTCCGTAACAACGGTTGCCTCTTTGTTGACGATGTAACGGGATGGCGGCGGTAAAAGAGAACAAGTGACGTAGCGGGGGTTTAACGGTCTAAAACAAACAACTATGAACTACGATGCTGTCATTAAATGGGATCACGACCAGGGATGTGGGATGAACTGGATTAGGTCAGGGCTTGGGAAGTATCGTAGTGTGTAGCAGTGGTGTGTGTGTTTGTTTGTGTGTGTGCATGCATGCGTGTGTGTGTGTGTGTGTGTGTGTGCGTGCATGTGTGTGTGTGTGTGTGTGTGTGTGTGTGTGAGTGTGTGTGTGTGTCTCCAGCAGCCATGTGTACTTGTGAGTGACGCTGAGTCTGGTTCCTCAGATACCAGACCATGCTGGACTGCTGGCTGGGGGAGCCTCTGCAGCGGCCCACCTTCACGGAGCTGGTGGAGCATCTGGGAGACCTTCTGCAGGCCAGCGTGCAGCAGGTAACACACACACACACACACGGAGCTCACCTCACCACACTGCAGACGCACACGCATGTGCGTGATTCAGGGCTGATTATTTTCATAGTCGGTTGATCAGTTTGATTGATCTGTTGTTTTTCAGATAAATCGTTTAGTCTGTAAAATATTAAATCAGAAATCATGTTGAATGCCTTCCCAATTGACTAGAGTCCAAAGTTAAACGTGCTGGCTTTGTGTGACAAGCAGCCAAGAAGAAACTTGGACTTGTATAATGATCCATGAACCAAATAAATGAATTGAACTGCAACATTTAGCAACACATTTATATGTTAGTCTTTTCTCGATAGACATATTTGATCCGACTGATGAATTCAGTCATGTCATGAAGGAGGATGAAGGGTTATTATTAGGCCTCTTGTTCAAGGCCAAGACCCAGTACTTTTTCGCTCTGTAACCCGCCTGTGCATTAATGTCCTTCACCCTCCACATATTAGCTTTGAGATGGATTGGATTGGACGGATTCATCTCATATATGGACGCAAACATGCCTGCAACCAGAAGACAATCCTTGACTTGTCTTGCAAGAGGAGAATCAAAAGCAGCTTTAGATCTGCTCGAAGTCCGTTAGTAACAAGACTTGATAACACATCAAACAATGTGTTTAGGATGTGCAGACTACAGTCTGTCCTTGAGTGGCGCCATTGACAATGACATCAGTCACTTGTTCCTAGAAATGAGTCAGAGAGGTTCTCATTAATAAGGAAGCTCTGAGAGAGACAGTGGGATCTTGACCAAGGTGGTGTTGAAGCTACCAAAAGGGGAATTGACGCATAACAATACTTGGCAACAGCACAGAACCGCCTATAAAGTCCTGGAAAATCTATTCTTGGACTCGAAATGCAATGTTTTTCATCATTCAACAAAAATGTTGAATGATTAATGAATGAAAGAAAAGCCACGCCAGAAACCTGACCTTTTCTTTAAGTATAATGTTTAAGAGCTGTCGGACTAATGATCCAACACCTGGTCGGCCATTACACTGATGGTAGATGGTTATTTAAGTGCAATTGAAAAGATAATAATCAACACCCCTTCACTGATGTAAAACCCTGATGGATATCCCCTCTCCCATTCCCACCCGCGGCTAAAAGAGAGAGAGGTCCGGTCGAGAGACCATAGCTCACAGCAGCAGAGCGAGGGCCCGACGCGACGCTCGATAAAACCCCAGACAACATGGAGATAAGGAAGACGGCTGGCCATCCCTTTCCTATGAAAACCGGCCGCGTGTAGCGTTACAAATGACTCCGGGAAAAGCAATCGCCATGGGAAACAAATCCCGACTGGCCGGGGGGACGACAACACAAACAGTTTCTTTTTATCACAGCCCTGGTGCGGTTGTCTCAGGGGCTTCAAGCAGAGTGGTCCATCAGCGCGTCGTCTAAGGCCTCAGGCACGCCGGACTGGATTTATGAGTGTTGACCGCAGCCGCTCTGGCCCGCGGCCAGGGGGCCGAGTGGGTGGCTGGGATCCGGCTCGGCACACTGGGCAGCAGCAGCCGCAGCAGCAGCAGCAGCAGCAGCGGGGTGTGCGTCTGGCTCAGCTTTCCCCA
>NC_140276.1:6597015-6628397 GCF_964030765.1 Micromesistius poutassou
ACTACAACTACGTGGTGCGCTACTCCACGCCGCCCGTGTAGCCCCTCCTCGCGCCTGGCACACACACATAGGCCCCTTTCACACAGGAATACCGTAACACGGCCGGATTCAGTTAGGCCCGCTAATGGTGGTGGATTGCTACCATTCACACAGCACTGGTCTCACTGGACTCCCGACTGCCAACTCCTCCTCCTCCTCCTACTCCTCCTCCTACTCCTCCTCTTCCTACTCCTCCTCCTGTTCCTACTACTTCTCCTCTTCCTTCTCCTCCTCCTCCTCCTCCTCCTCCTCCTACTCCTCTTCCTCCTCCTCCTACTCCTCTTACTCCTCCTCTCCCTCCTCCTCCTCCTCCTCTTCCTCCTGACCCCGGTTTCAGCAAACAAAAACCACCTTCCCCCAGACGGCCGCACCGGCCCACTGGGTCTGCACGAACGTTTGGTTTCCGGGCGTCCTTTTGAACCAGTGCTGTCCAGGACCAGTCCACTGTGTTTCGTCTCTGTCCAGCGATGAGACGGCGATGAGACCGCATGCTAACAGCCCCCCCCATCCCTCATAGTATCACCCAGAAGAACAGCTGACAGCCTCAGGTATTTACTGTATTCTACTGTGAACATGGGCAAAGCACAACCGCCACCATCGCCAGGACAACACATCCAGAAGGACAAGGTCACGATGACACCTGATGTCAGAGTGAGAGGGGACGTCCAGAGGGGGAATGCTTTGTCCGATTTCAACGGTTATGGAGAAGAAGACTGGATGGTGTTGTGTTTGTCTCTTTTATTATTTTATTATTTGGATATTATTGAATTGAAGTACCACCCTTACGAGTATGTTACACGCTCCGATGTAGCCACCAAACCACTGTGTTTGAGAGTAGTTATGTTTCTGTGTTTAGAACATTTTTTTTATTTTTTACCTGGCTGTTTATAGTATGATATAGGTCCACCATGAAGAAATTTAGTTTTTTAGCCTTTTGTATACAGAGTGAGTGAGTTGGATGTATCCCCCGGGGACATGAGGATTATTTTATGTATCGATGTCATGATAGCTATGATAACTCAGGTCGGAGAGATGAAGGAAAATGTGACGTGTTCGATGGGCTTGTTCCACACAGACCAAGGGCCGTGTGGTTTATTAAGGGAACAGGGTGAAGGGTGAAGGTGGATTGCTTCCGGATTGAGTCATTCTACGTGGAAGCGCGTTGTGATAAGTTTATTTGGTTGTACTTCCTTATTCTGAATCAAAGATGCAAACAAGAGTTCCAAGAAACAAGAGACAAGAGAAAAGGCAGCAGGAAAGACAGACATCAGGATAAGCTCTGACTGAATCCGTGGCAAGATCTGTGTTGGCAAAAGCCAGGGTAAAATAAACTTTACTTATGTATTTAGATGATACACATCGTCACTTATTAGGCCGCTTTTAGATTTTACACTGAAATATAAACCAAAGGATTTACTAATTTCGCTCTCCTTTCATATTAACGACATATAATATTCCAGCAATTCATTCCAGATGTAAATGCTGTTTGTCCTGCTGTATCCTATCATGGCATAGTAAAGCTAAGGGAATCTGCTCTGGCAGAACAAATGTATAAGGAAAATACTGATATTCGTATTGTTTTGTGCTAATTGTGAATAAAGCTTGCAGGGCAGGCTAAGGAAACAGCATCTGTTAGCACAAGGCGGCGCCAATGTATACATGATTAACAGAAGTTGTATTTCAGTTTGTATGACCATTTGATCTTTTTTTCTTTTAGGCATTTTATTCAAACATTTTATTCACGAAAAAGTCATATACTGTAATGGACCATTCTTTATTTCACTTAACCAGGTGGTAGTGCATCTATTGTTGTCAGACGCAGAAAGCTTGTTAAGAAGAATGGCCGCTAGATGATCACCTAGTGTGTCTGCAAACTAAATAGTGGGGGATTTTGAATCCGGTCTCTAAATGTTGCCAACTCGTGTATTGTGGACCAACGGTTGTTTTTGTTGTGTTTTTGGAGAGGAAATGATTATGCACTGATATTTTCTTTTATTTTTTATATTTTTTATCTAAATGTCTATTATTAATCTACGGCGTTGGGAGCTGCACTCAGATTACATCAAGAGAGTAATTGAGTGATTGACTCACGTAACCCATATTGTTCAAATAAGTAGTTAATTTCAGTATTATTATATTATTATTTTTATCTTTTATCCCGATGCGGTTTTGTTTGAAAAATATATAATAGCTTCTTGTGTGTCTGTCTCTTAACCATTGTGGAAATGTACTTCTAAATAATTTCACTTTTTGATATTACTAGCCAAACATCAATTTGAATATTAAGAGTGTTTTTATTTGCATTTATCATAAATATGCATTACCAAAAATTGGAACACTAGTCCAAGCCAAGTCAAATCAAATGTTAATTTAACATGAGTAGCCCGACATGTATATGGCTCTACTTTTGTTTGTCATAACATTGTAGCATCACGAGAAAATAAATTAAGGTAATGTTCCCCCATCACTGTTATATATAAGCATAAGTAAATAATTGAATAAATATATATATATATTTATACGGTACACTGTGTCTGTGGTTCTTGTTGTTAATAGCTTATATTTAAATATGTTTGTGTACTAGTGTGTAGTGACAAGGGGGCTCGACCAAAAGAGTAAGGTACTGGGTTCGATCCCCAATGTCCATAGCCGGGGTAGGCATCCTTGAGTAAGATACCTAAACCCCTACCTGCTCCTTAGGGAGCTGAATCTGGATTCACTTCGGATGTCACTTTGGATGAAAGCGCCTGCTGAATGACCTAAAAGTCAATTGCAAAAAAATGCCTAAAGTGATGGACAACAGAAATCCTTAATTAACTTCTAATTATGTTATTCATTGCACTTTCAATTTCCTTCTATTCCATGGAGAGACAATTTAGTTGTTGGAATCTATTTTCCCTCTTGGCTACGTCCAAGCGGGTAACCAGTTACCATAAACCCATTGCCAAATCCAGTGACCAATTACCATGCACTCATTACTACATTCAGTCAGCTGAATGAAGCTATGGCTATTTATACTTTGAGGAAGTACAAGTTACACACAACAGCAAAGGGGCGGGTAACCAGACCACACCCCCACAGAGTTTATTTGCTGAATCTCCAAAGTTTATAAATATACTTTTTGATGTTTTCTTGACAAGATATTCGGTAGGTGTGTAGTGGATACATCTCTCTGTGATATTTTTCGATTTTACACATTTATAGATACTGTTAACACTTTTTTATGTCTATGTTTTATGTTTATTATCACAAAGAAGTTAGTGTGTTTCAGTGACTCCCATGCAAGACCACTGGTCCTCCAAGGGCCTGAGGGCTATGGCTCTAGACCCACCCCCTGGACACTATATTATACTATACTACTCATTACATTACATAACAGTACAACAGTGGTCGCTGGAGCTGCATTTGTCCCTGTTATAGCAATTACAAAATATGCGTAATCATATTACCATATCCCCCCCCCCACCTTCCAAATTAATTTATACGTGTTTTTCATGTTGCATACGCCAAATGTGTTAAATGTCTGATGTCAAATGAATTTATACGTGTTTTTCATGTTGCATATGTCAAATGTGTTAAAAGTCTGATGTCATGTGTGTAAATGTCTAGGTGTTTTGGATTATGTATCTTGTGTGCCACAGATGTGGCATGTTTGTCTGTCAGAAAAGCCTGGCGAAAAATGTATGAACATATGAATGACTGTGAAAAATAATTTCCCCAAGGGGACATCTAATAAACTAACTAACTAACTAACTTAACATCAATCTTTTAGCAAAGATAGAAACTTTTGAATTGGTATTCCCCCGTCTAAAAAGACATACAGTGTGAAACCATGTAGAACTGATGTCGTTTCCCATCAGGCTGCATTCCATTCTTCTGTCACAGCGTCACTAACTATGGACTGGAATGTGGAGCCAGAGCCATGTTGCTTCATCATTAGTTTGCGATCTCCTCCACTTGACCGGCACCCCTACCCCTGCCACCTACCCACCTCCACACTTCCAACACACATTTCCGCCAGCCCCCCCCAGCCCCCCCAGCCCCCCGGCCCCACAGCCCCGCACTCCCCCCCCCACCAACACCAGCTCCTTAGATTCCGAGGGACACACACTTCCTGGGTAGTAGTGAGGACAAGGTGTCGGCGGGTTGGGGGTGGTGTGTGTGTGTGTGTGTTGTGTGTGTGTGTGTGTGTGTGTGTGTGGGGGGGGGGTGGGGGTGGGGGGATAGGAAGGAACTGCTAATCTTCCCGGTGGCGACCAAAGGACGCCATCCTGGTTTCCTATAAAGGTGGAGGTGGTGTGTGTGTGTGTGTGTGTGTGTGTGCGTGCGTGCATGCGTGCGTGTGTGTGTGCGTGGGTGTGTGGGTGGGTGTGTGGGTGTGTGTGTCGTGATAGACACGTAGTGCCCCCTGTTACTGGCACAGGGTGTGCACAGAGGGAGCACATTTACTCATGCATACACACACACACACACACACACACACACACACACACACACACACACACACACACTAACACGTTGCCAGATTGGGACCGATTTTCCACCCAATCTGGCAACACTGTTGTTGCCAGCGTTGCCAGATTGGACGGGAGATCTAGCCCAATCTGGCAACGCTGCCCTGGGAGGACTTTCTGACTGTCACTCATCCCTCATGGGGTTTACGGTTCACAGTAAAGGGACGACAGTGTTGATTAAAACATCACCACTTCCCTTCCACTCCCAGGCTCCCAATAGTCTATTTACAGAGGAGAGAACAACAACGTCAGAAGGGTATGTGAGGGGACGGAGGGAGTGTGTGTGTCTGCGTACGTGTGTGTGTGTGTGTGTGTGTGTGTGTGTGCGTGTGTGTGTGTGTGTGTGTGAGTGTGTGAGAGAAAGACATAGCAGTAGTTGGTCACCTCTACACCTGGTACTTTTCCTCTCGGCTGGCAGCGCTGCTTTCCTGAGACTAAAGGAGTCATATGCCACTGGGCCTTTAGTTCCTTTAGATCCATTCAGTGGTTCACTGGAAATCTCTCAAAACAATGAACACAAAAACAATATGATCTATTTATATTTTAGGCCTTCAGATACTCGAAATGAAATATCATGGATCACAATTTTGCGTTATATTAAATCAATATTGTATCGGTAATTATTATACCCTTTTCACAGTGGCATCGTGGTAGGTCATAACATGTATTATGGATCTGACCTTTTTAAATACCAAGGCACTATAGACTAAACAAGTGAAGATAGCCCACATGAAAGTAGTGGACCCATAATTTGTGTGTATGAACGACCATTGAGACCAACGGTCCATTGAGAGAAACATTTGGACTATGTACTGGCAGTTGGTAAAAATCTGAAAAGATAGATATTACAATGGATTTAGTGAATATCTTGCTTACAAACTTATTTAAACATTTGTCTGATTGTATCTCGAAATATTGCCATTTCATGGCAATAAACACAAGATTCTTGGGTATTTCATGGTTTGCGAATGAATTGAAGTGTGAGTTTGAATCTATCAGCAGAGGGACTGAAAGCAGGATGTGAGTAAAGATGGTATGCATAACATTCTCGGAAATGGCATTGTTGTAATGCATGCTACACACACTTCGTTTTAGAGAGTAATTTGGAGTAAGTTGGATTCTTCCAGTTATATAAATGAATAATGCTGAAAAATATATATTTGCATATATACTCTTTTTGTGTACAACCTACAGATATATTTCATGAACATTTGTGGTAGTTTTGTTGGTATTGTTATAATTATTATTGTGTTTTAAGTTCTGCGCCCCCCTTCAACGTTTCTATTGACTTGTTGACTTGGTTTCATGGAGTTGAACCCCCACCTCCCAACACCTTGATCACTTCCTTACCCGCGGTCCCACCCCCCCCTAAAAAATAGCAAACAAGTGCCCTCTTTCACCAAACAGTCCATTAATCATTAAAGCAAGGGTCACAAACACCCTAAGGTCCCTTACCTAAAACACCCCTTGCATGTCTCTCCATATAGCCTATGGGAACGCAGGACATCTTGAAATCCAATCCTGAGCTAATTTAAACCTAATATAGTACAATGAGATCTGAAAAATGTTGGGATCCACACAATGCCATTCCCAGCCGTCTGCCAGTAGGTGACTGGTGTCTCAGTGTGGTCACCTAAATGTGGAACAATGTGCCGGATACTCTCCCCTACGGACCAGTAAACTTCTCCCCTACCGTACTTGACGAAGAGGCATCAACAACAATGCAGCAACAACCTACGCTAAGCTACCTCCCCTTTAGATATGTATTTTGGTCCTCCTCCTAGGGGGCACACAGGTTATCAGAAGAAAGCCCAAGCTGTTGAACCTCGTATCAATCAGACCAGGGTAGACGCACGCAGAGGTTGCCTTTGAACAGCGTAGAAGGGGTGAACTTTGTGAATGTGTGAATGTGTGAATGTGTGAATGTGTGAATGTGTGTATTTAGAATGTGGGAACACTTTAAATTAATTTTAAAAAAGCATTAAAAAAAGCACTTTGTTGAGAATAGCAGTGCTGAATATAAACAAAAGAGTTAGGAAGATGGTAAAAATATTCCTTTGACGTTAAGTAAATAATCCCAAAACATGTTTTGGTACTTAATTCACAAATGATTGTGTTTGGATCTCGACCCCAGGAGGACGCTGGAATGGGTGATGGGAATTTCGTCTCTTCTCAGGAAGCCGGATCATTTGGATCAGTTCACCAACAAGAGCAGGCTCTTTCGGCTCCCAAATGGCTCTGCATATTACCACTTATACCTTTTATAATTCAGCCAAATGTAGCCCGTTTTGACTTATGATTTGTATGTGTAGGCCTATATATCACTTAAATTATTCAATACATCCTATTAGTATGTTCAAAAGTAAAAATGACATTTTCTAATATCAATAAATTGCTGTAGCTGATTGTTTTCATTGCATATGAGCGCAACGCGCATCCCCGCCCCTCACTGCTTGCTTAACGGTATGATCCTTGTCCATCCACACTTTATTGGTTGCATGCATGCACGTGTCATTCAGTCATTCACTGCACACTGCATATATATATATATATATATATATTATTATTATTTTTTTTTAATAAACGGCTCGCGGTCGGGAGCCGACTCCCATCGTTCACTTAAAAGAGCCGGCTCTTTGAACCGGCTCGTTCGCGACCGACCCATCACTCGCTGGAATGGGTGTAAGCTGAGTGAGATGAATGAGTCCAGGCCAGATCACACGAGGACAGAGGGCTGTGATCGGCCACTGCACACATTGTGGCAGCCAGTGACAGGAAATCTCTGATGCCCCACATTTGGATGATTCATCCACAGGATTATGGTCGTCACTGGGCACATGAGGACCACAGGCATCGTTAAGATACTGAACAATTGTCTTTTTGTATGTGTGTGTGTGGTTTTCTCCATGAGTGTGTTTGTCTGTGTGTGTGTGTGTGTGTGTGTGTGTGTGTGTGTGTGTGTGTGTGTGTGTTTGTTTGTGTTCCTCCATTAGTGTGTGTGTGTGTGTGTGTGTGTGGGGGGGGGGGGGGGGGGGGGGTGAGTGTGTGCGTGCGTGTTGCAACCAAATACCTAGAGCATCACACATTTTGGGTTTCTAATAAGAATAAGCTCTGTCAGCGTGTATTTCCACGAGACAATAAACCCATCTTCAGATTACTCATGGAAATGTGCTCCCTGCATTTTTCCCATGCCCTCCTGATGGAGGAGCTTGGCATTCTAGACCAACACGTCCCCTGGTTCACAATAGAGGACCACAAGGGTGCTGGTCTCCGTGGCAGTCTCTTCCTAATGAACCAGTGACTGCAGCGCAGACTCACTGGGGGGCATGCTGGTGGCTTTCCATCCGTTGGTCAGACTTTTCAGGAACTCTGACATGACTACGGATGCTGTCTCTTCGGTGTCATTGGATAATGATGGAGATTCACACAGTGAAATGTACATTTCAATCAATCATTCAACCTTCTATTCCGTTCCCTCACACAGTGCTCAACCCCACTACATTTTTGTTTGATTTTGATGATTGGACCTAGTCACTGTTGAAGTACAAAATACAAATCAGATAATATAACCACAATCACTATTAGAGTCAAGTCACAGAAGCTTATATATTTGCACAAAATGCATTTCAGCCACTGGTTTGTTGTATTAAAGAATGCAATCATTGGTAAAGGAACATTTCCAGGTCTAAGTCAATGCCTTGCTTTGTGAAGGGTCTTGTGAAGGGCAAGTGAGGGCAAATCTAAAAGTGTGGACGTTCAATAGTTGCAGGGTTTGCATACAGGGGTATAAAATGTGTTATGAATTCACAGCCTTATGTTACACAGTATAAATAGTAACAGGACACCTTGATTTACTTCTACCATGCAGTGTCGACAAAGTTATGCAATCAAAATTCTTGGTCTGAATAAAGATGAAACTGCTCTCCACAGTATATGGTGAGTAAGCTTGATGAGACAACCACATTTAGAATGCTTATTTGGTTAAATTTTCGTTGTTGCATTTGTCATGCATAAATATGTAGTCATTCACCAACATCAACATATTTTAATTTATTCTTATAAATGCAGCTATTTCGCAAATACAGCTATTTACGCTCAATATGATTTATCAATCTTATCTATCTATCTATCTATTTGTGTATCTATGTTCTATCTTTCTATCTATCTATATATATATAAATCTACAGTATGTAGTTATCTCTGTCTATATAAATCGGATCTGTTTATTAATATATCTGTCTGTCTGTCTGTCTCTCTCTCTCTCTCTCTCTCTCTCTCTCTCTCTCTCTCTCTCTCTCTCTCTCTCTCTCTCTCTCTCTCCATCTCTTGCATTCACTGCATGCATCCACAGACGAAAAAACTAAAACAAAGATTACCCTCGAGCATCATCTAGTGGCTAGGTAGAATACTGACCAGTATAAAGGATAACAGGGATGCAATATGTCTCTTCTTTTACTCAATAATGTCATAATAATAATATAAAATGCAATGATTACAGTTTTTCTTAATTTCTTTGTTTTTATTTTATTTTCTAAATTTTGACCAGTGTAAACATTCAGTAAAAGGGTACATTTGTCAGCTGATTTGGTACAGCACAAAACCATAGCCCTTGCCCCTTTCCGAAGTCATAACTCAGCCAAAACCTTTCAAACTCCTCTAAATGAAAAGTGAATTGGTCATTGTGCAAACAATGGTGGTCAAATATTTCGATGTTGTGCATGGCAGTGGACCGTGGAAATGTTCCTTACATCCACATTTCAGTCTTGTCCTATTTTTTCCATGAACGCTGAATGTTTACTGTACCAGAATGTTATTTTTGCCTCGCTAAATGAATGCTATTGTCCATGTTAATTGTTACGGTATTTATATTGACGTAAAGTAACTTTTTTACACCACAGAAACGTTACTGTCCTTCTGTACCAGTGAGTGAGTCACAGGACGTCCGAACTTCCGTGTCCCATCAACTCTCACTCGGTAAATCTGTGACGCGTTCTCTTCAGCGCACTAAAGAAATGTAATGCTTCAGACTGTGATTTGTGCAAAACCAACGGCATACAGATACAAAGAGGACGACGCAAGCGGCCCATAGAGGTGCAATATTTATGATTTTTTTTCCCCATTAATTTTAATCTGATAAGAATTATATTTTTTGGAATATGGCAATCCTTCGATGGAATTCAATCTCTTGATTACGACTAGGAGGTCGCAACGTTCTAGTTGTCGCTTAATTGTGTCTAGAGTCAATTTAGTGTCCCACGAATGAATGAACCATCGCAAACTCAAAGGAACTGCTGGTAGTTTCTTGGTCGATACTGCCGTCTGTGGGAATCTTGATGTATCACCAGACAGCGACAGCGACAGAGCAATGGTTACAATAACTGACGGTGACGCGCGTAGTTCCGCACCTGACCACAAGAGGGCGCTGGTAGCCATAAATCTAACATCGGTGCGTAAAAAGACACCGAGACGTCCAGCAGCTTTTACCACGTCAACAGAGAAATGTAACGAAATCAGAATACACAGAATGAAAACCAGTCCTTGGATAACAAGATAACACATTGGTTAACGAGAGACAGTAGAACAAAGCTTTAGCATGAAGAGACTTGAATATCGCTTCGGTCATAATAACATAATTATGCAGAGGGGACAATACAACCATCCAAAGCCCAGGTCAAGAGAATTGTTTTAGATTGTAGTTTATTTAATAATTACTTAAGGATCTCAGCCAGTGAACACGCGGCTAGTTGTAACATTGTTAAAAAGTGACGGTGGACTAAAGGCACGCTTCTAATTGTAGTCTAATTATTTAGGCCTATGAAACCATTATGTGCCTATACAATTAGCCTACCACATTCTATTCCGATTGTATAACTTCATTATAGGCTTGGTTTACAGAGCAAAAAATAACCTTAATTAGAATTGCTTGTTTAGCCTAGCCCTAAACCACAATGGATCTAAAGAGTTCACAAACATACATTTCCCCGAACAAGTATCCTGCATCGACAGACATAGATTGAGATGATTTAGTCCTAAATGTCCTTTCCTTTTCTCCTGTGCCATAACGCCTGTGAAATCAGGGCGTTTCGCCTTGGCTGAGAGATCGCTTCCTTCTGACCGGAATTAGCTGTGAAGTGTGATCTTTAGGTGTTACCATGGAATGACTAACCCAAAGTAGGCCTCGTCTTGCCCCACGAAGGGTCACACTTTACACCTCGTTTGTATGAAAAAACCTAACAAACCAGAGCACAACACTTTGCCGAATGTTTGGTGATTAATGGCACCTTCATTGGTTTTAACTCACAATCCACCAGGTTAATCTCCTATATAACTCCATGGCTATTAGGCCTACTGTTGCATATGTAAACCAGAGAGTCAATAATGCGTGAATAAATGGATGCATGAAATGCAACATAACATAACATAACACGAGATTCAAAATGGACCTGCTAGACAATTGCAGTTGGTAGGACCTGCTTTTTCGTGCTTGCAAAACTTCAAAAAGTCATAACGTCTTCATGCGCAAAGCGCTGCAGGGCGCCCAGAGCATATACCTACGACAACATCTACTGTATTGTAGGCTCGTTAAACCTGTGCGTGCCATAGGCCACAGTGTGAATGTATGCATGGAAACCGACCTTCTGATGTCTGGGGATAGGCCGAACGGGAGGTGATGACGCAGCGCAGGACAGGCGCGAGGGGACAGTTGGGCCCGGCATCATCTTCCCAGCCGTCATTTGGATGCAAATCTCCAAGAGTCTAGGAGCTTCCTGACGTGAGGAACCACATTAGTATGCTGCTTGCTCCTTGTCAACAGAGCCACACTATGGACGGCTAGCAGCGCAGGACCTGCAGGTCGCCAATCATCTTGGAAACTTATTGGACTGTACGAGCCTCGGGTTTTACGGATTGTTTTACGCTTACAGATTTATAGCTTCAGTGTGACAATGTCACCGTAAAACATCTGTATTTTCTCTGTGAACTTATTGCACATTTTGTGTTCCATGTGTATTTAGTCATCATGTATGTGGGATATATACTGGATAAGGAGAGCAACATGTATCACCAGGGTCCCGTGAGGAGATCCAGTATCAATCTCCCTCCGCAGAACTTTGTCACGACCCCGCAATACCCAGACTTTTCGGGATACCACCATGTGCCCAACATGGAGACGCACACCCAGTCTGCGGGGAACTGGGGACCCTCGTATGGCGCGCCGAGGGAGGACTGGGGCGCGTACAGCCTGGGACCACCTAACGCTGTTCCTGCGCCGTTGAACAACTTGTCCCCGGGACAGGTCTCTTACTGCTCGCCCGAGTACAGCCACATGCACGCCCCGAGCTCAACCGTGTTACAACCGCCACCAGAGAACATTAACGATGCGCAACTTTCACCCGAAAGGCGCAATTCGTACCAATGGATGAGTAAAACCGTGCAATCGTCTTCCACTGGTGAGTTTAAGGCAATCTTCAGTTTTGACTTGTTATGTTATGCTAGATGTGTGAGGTGTGGCCTTATGTCTCCCGAGTAAACATGCCAAATTCAGAAAGTTCTCAATATTAATGCTGTGTGTTTGAGTTTTGATGTTTCATAATTGCTGCGTAATTCGTTTACGCAGCAATAATACTGGCGTATTATGAAAAGCAATGGGGTTAACCCTAACCATAGGCCTATTCTTAGGCTATTTTGAATGAATATAAAATAGAATACGAAATAGAAACAGTTTCGTTAATAATATAATTAACGAAACTGTTATTAATAAGTTAATAACATTTCTGAATTCATTCTGCAGGCCCCATATGCTACTTTATTTTTTAATTTCGGCCTAGTAGTCTAAAACTTTTTTGGGCTGATAAAATGTCTCCAAGAATCGGCTTATAATAAAATAAACAAATCCGTGACATGTTAATTCATTATTATGTACCTCAAAACAGAACCCAGAAGTCATTATACAGGGGAAATTAAAACGAATTGTAACAAAATCGTCTACTGTATCCACCAGGCCTTACTGCAGGCCAAACATAAAAAGGTGTTCGCTTGTTATGCTGATGAGCTTCCACTTGTAAAGCACGTGTGAAGTCGGCTTCTCTGCACATTGCTGAGGGTTTGGCGGGTTATCCGTCATATCCAGGCGTGGACCCCCTTTTTCAACACCTCCTAGACTTTGATATGCACCGCTGTCTCTTCCTTTGCGAGAGTTATATTACCGGAAAGAGTCACGTGTTCCACAGCAAATGTCTCATCCATTGCTCTAAAGTCCCAGTAAATCGTTTAAACCCTCTCTGGAGTTATGGAAACGAATTATTAACTTGTTTTTTCATGTAATGTATTTATCAAAGTTGTAAGTGGCAGCTCAGTGGAGGAACTTCCACAATTTATTTTCTATTTGGACGTTTAGGTATATAGGCCTATGATTTATGCCTACATCCTCGTAATATATAAATTCATGTAGCCATGCGTTATGTTTGCATTAGTTAGGCTTGTATTTATTGAATTGAACGAAACACAAAACATTTAATCTGCATGCATAGATAATTTAAATAAATAAATAAATAAATAGGCCTAAAAGGAAATAAATATAAAGGAATAGTTACTTGTAATTGGCTGCATAAATCAGTCAAATAAATATGCCTTAATTTGTGAACACATTTCGTTATTTGCTGTGTGTTGTTATGAAGGGCCTGATAAATCAATATGGTCAAATGTATTCCAAAGTGAAGATATAAAAGATGAAAGTCTTGAGTGAACATGTTTAATCCGAAGTCAAATGTATTTCCTAAAATACAGTGGGCTGCAATAAATCCCACAACACCAGAGTAACATCTATAGGCCTTTTAAGAATGGTTTTGAGGATTATTTCTGAGAGATTTTTGAGCTGCATAACGAATAATGTGTCTCGTGTTGTGTGTTAAAATTGACATCAAAGCCAGAGCAGGAACCCAGTCTATCTGTGATCGATCCAAGTGAATCTTTGTCCCAGACACCGCTATAGAGATCAGGCAGATACATGGACTGGTCCGGGCTCGTCCCGCTGGCCTTCTGATAAAGGACTCTTTATTCTGTTGAATTATTTGTATTAAAGTCTAATCATTTTCTCTTTTGTATCTGTGTTGTTTCTTTCTATTTGAAGGTAAAACGCGAACCAAGGAAAAGTACCGGGTGGTGTACACCGACCACCAGCGGCTGGAGCTGGAGAAAGAGTTTCATTTCAACAGGTACATCACCATCCGGAGGAAGGCGGAGCTCGCCGCCAACCTGGGCTTGTCGGAACGACAGGTAACCCCTCCTCTCTTATTCTCCTTATTCCTGATTCGGTCCTTACTTCTGCACTGCACTTTAAAAGCAATAATATGATCTTTCTTATTGTGTGTGTATAGGGCCTTTGTGGGGAAATATTCTACTTCATGTTTTTGGTAAATAATATATTTTGTCGTTTCGTGTTTGCAGGTGAAAATCTGGTTTCAAAACCGCCGAGCCAAAGAAAGGAAGTTAATCAAGAAGAAGATGGGCCAGTCGTACGGCAGCGGGGGCTCGGTGCACAGCGACCCGGGCTCCGTCAGCCCCCTGACGGTCCCTGGTTCCCTCAGCCCCACTGAGATCCACGCCTCTCTTTATCCACCACAGGGTATGAACACCTTGCCACCCATCAGGAATATACAACAACAACAACAACAACAACAAATACAACAAATACAACAAATACAACAGCAACAGCAACAACAGCAAGTGACTGTTACTCTGTAGATTCGCTGTTGGACCACGTAATATTGTATAACTGAGCACTCCGATATGCTGAAAGGACACTTCCTTGAAACTTTGAGACCCAGGAGGATTATTTGGGGATGCTGAAGAGAGAAGATGATGTATAGAACGACACGCTGGAGGCTCTTGAAATATTGTTTTTTATAGAATAGATTTAATAATGGAGTAAATAATCATCGTGTTCAAATTTAGTTCTTAAAGAAATGTTTATGTTATTGATAACATGAATACCACTTTGTATGTTTAAAGCTTATTGTGTTTGTTTATAATAATGAAAATAAAAAATACCTCAGGGATGTTTGAGTTGAACTGAACCGACTGTATGGAGCCCCATGCATTTTGGAAAGACAATTGTGTGCCTGTCCAATAGTGTCTTCTATTTCATTGAAATCTTTTGTAAAAACAGGGGACAAAAATAACCTATAGTGTCATGGGGGGCCTATTTGTTTAATGGCAGCGTTTAAAGTGTAAATAAATTGTTTTGTTTTTTTAAAGTAAGTCTACATTTTGTTTGACGATTATTTATTTGTTTGATGAGTATTGTTTGAGACTTTCGCCTCAAACTTTTTCAACATGAATGGTGCTATTTCTGTCCACAAGCTCGTAGCCATAGGCCTAACATGTAGTGTAGCTGTAACGTCCATCCATACATTTGTGGCTTAATCTTGCAGGTCTGAATAGCGTATTTCACATTTCCTGCCCCTTCTTTTAACTGTGTATTGCAAGTGTCAAAAGGCTTATCCCGGATGACATAATAGCGTCTAAATAAAGGAAATACGTATTATTAAGTGTTAAGTCTTGGTTTGTAAATTTCTAATATTGTTTTGTATTATTCCAACATTGAAAGGACAATTTAATGCATAAATTGCATTAGGCCTATTGGCATCCGATGCAATTGACTTGACCTAATTGGTAATAATGAAATTATATTCATAGAAAATTTTGGGGACAGGTGTGTTGTCCATACGTTATTTTCTCGGCTTGTAGGCAACGTTTCATTCGTTATTTTCGTCGTTCATAGAACAAATATAGCGTATAGACTAGGCTATTGTGCAATGCGTTTCCCTGATCATCTCTAATTACACATTTGGGGCAGCATAAACGAACTAACCTAGTCGCATCATCGCCAAGTCTTCAAAGCTGCGTATGGCACAACGGAGAGAAACAAAACAACAGAACATTTCATCAAGTGACGTGAAAAAGGAAACGAGGAGATCCACGCTATTCACGATAACCTCCCCCCCCCCCCCCCCAAATCCAGCGCGTCGTATGCGCGTGCGCCAACAGCGAAGCATGACGTCATGAGCGTCCTGCTGCCCAACATGGCGGACTTTGACACCATATATGAGTTAGAAGATGAAGACGAGGACCATGTAGTGAGTGAAGAAGTCCTGCCCAGATATTGTCCAGAGCCCGTGGTGGTGAGAGGGGCCGGGCACATCACAGTGTAAGCAAAAACAGATCGACTCGTTTCTATTGGCTTTTATAGGACCTGAGGTCTGAACTAGCCTCATGCTAGTAGCCTGCTAGTTCACGTCAATCACAACATCTGACTAGTAGCTGCACAGCCACTGTCTGTGTGGAGTAACCAACACCATTCTTTACGCGTTTCATGTGAACTGGTCAGGGGCTGAGGTTGTCTTTCAGTTGTTTAAGCACTGTGTAGATGCCAGGTAATCTACTGTCACTTCTAAGCTGCTAACATCACAATGTCTTTGTTTTCATTGGTAGGATGATTGGTCTTCCAGATATACTGTATTTAATCAACTGGACACACACACACACACACACACACACACACACACACACACACACACACACACACACGCTCACAAACATACACACACACACACACACACAGTCTGGTTAATATAATTTATGGTCTTTTGTGTGAGGGGATATCAGTCCTTGAACCTTGACAGACTCTGCATTAGGCTACTAAATCAATACAATAACTAAACTAACTTTTGAACAAATTCATTTAATCATTTGCTATTTCTTGGCGCTTTTGTCAGTTTAAGAATCTAATTCAGGCCACATAAAAATTGGTGCATACTTTCTGGAGGCTATTCAAACCAAATTTTGATCCATTCTTAAGATCTATATTAATACATAATATTGAAGAGTATACTAAATAGTAGACACATTTTTAACATACCAAGCTTACAACTTATTACAAACTCTTGATCACAACGTTGTTTTCCAAAGAGATTGTAGAATCGATAACCACAAACCTTTTTATTAGTTATTTTAATTTTTTTATTTTCAGTTTTCTGATTTCATCCCTCTATTCGATTTTCGTATGGTCTTAGTTTAAGATGTAAATTGTTAAAGTCAATAATATAATCATTTTCAATGTTCGCTTGATTTACAGGTTTGGATTAAGCAACAGATTTGATTCAGAATTTCCCGCCGTTCTCACAGGAAAGGTACAGTTACATTCATTCCTCCTTCATTCTCTCATTGGCTGGACTTTATTCCAATTCCATGGGAATTGGGGGTAAAAAAGGGCAGTTAAACCCCCACAATACTATTGTTCTTTTGGTTGCCTTTGGAGAAAGCCAACCTCCCTAAAGTCCTCTTTTCAGGGACGGCCCGGGTGTAATGGCGAGGTGTTTGAAGCAAGCTCACCAAAGTGTCCTGAATGTAGCTCTGTAAATGAGTAAGCCCGACTCAGCTGGGCAGGGTACGACCCCAGTGTTTAGAAAGGTACAGTTCCAGGTGATAAACGAATTGAATAAAGAGTGTGCAACACACTAGAAAGGAAGGCTTCCTGGGCTGGACGCTGGGACACAAAAAGGCTGCAGGGGCTTGCGCAGGCCCAGGGAAGTGGTGGGCCATAAAGGGAGCGCTCGGTATTGTGACCCAGGATGACATGTGATGGATGAGGTCACAATTATGATGATTGAAGGGTGCAGATCAGGCCCTGCTGGTCTTTATTCCGAGGTCTGTGGCTGTTTGTAAAGAGACCTTTGCATCCTGTCATAAAAGCTTACGACCCCCGTTTTATGGCGTACAGACTGGGCAAGGAATGAGCATCTATTCATGTTGTTTGGCTGCTGTGGCCACAGGCAGTGGGCTTATCTCCCCTTTGAGTCTCCTCTTGCCTTCAGTGGCCTAGCGCTCGGTTTAGCAAGTCAGAAACGTACACTTCAGAGATGTCATCTCATCTCTGGCCAGCATCTCACTGCATGGATCTGTTGGTTTCTCTGGAACCCTTTGATCCGGGTCCAGCTTTCTGTTTGTAGTCAATCAGGAAGCAATTATAAATCGGTACCGCCACAGCAATCATTTGAGTTCACCCTCTCTTCTGGTTTTTGTGTGGCGACGCCTTGAGTATTTTTCAATGAAATTAAAAAAGTTTCTCGGCCGCAGTCAGCGCTAACCTCCCGTTTCCTTTCACCCCGATAACAACCCCTTTGTTCTGGTGCTCCTGAAGGTTGCACCGGAGGAGTTCAAAACCAGCATCAGCAGGGTGAACGCGTGCCTGAAGAAGAACCTTCCGGTCAACGTCAAGTGGCTGCTGTGCGGCTGCCTGTGCTGCTGCTGTACAGTAGGCTGCAGTCTGTGGCCCGTCATCTGCCTCAACAAGAGGGTGAGCCTCCCCCCCCCGCCCCACACACTTATGTGGCGCGTGCTGCGCAATCCTACCGACTCTCTCCCTTAAATCAGCACTAATTACTCTAGGGGCTGTTGCAGCAATCCAGGCGTACTGGAGGAAAGCACACAGGGCAATCACAGACTCCTGTTCAATTAGTGGCCCTGTGCAGAAATGATACGTTGGGTGCGTTATGCATTATTAATGACCTGGCCCAGCGAGGTCATTTAAAAGGTGTTGATGCTGCACACATTTACGGGCAACAAAGTAAATTACTAGCTGGTAAAATGGGCGTCCATAAATCCTACAACTTGGTCGGTTTGGGTTACTGCTAACTGCTTAAGTATGTGTCATTTAAGTAAAGTAGTCTCTTCTTTAATCTGTTTATGTTTTTTGTTCTCACCCAAACAGACAAGAAAGTCAATTCAGAAGTTGTTGGAGTGGGAAAATAATAGGTTATACCACAAGGTAGGTACAAAAAAAAAAAACATCAGTTCCTCTCTGAGAAAGTACATGAGTGAAATGTGTCAGCAGGAGTAACCGGTTTAGATGGATCGTGGCAAAAAACCACCACTCCTTTTGACCTCCGAGCTATTTTGAGTCAGATCTGCTGATCTGGAGCGACGGGTTGACCAGGGCAGACTGTGAGGTCAGCAGCAAAATGCTGCGTTAATTTTGTTTGGTCTCGCAGCAACTAATTACCGCTAGTAGCCGTACAAAGGCATAGAGGCGACTCTTCAGGGTGTCTGGCCACAGTTTGACCTCAGTGAGACCAGACAGCCCCTGACATCCACCCCCCTCCTCCGCCAGCGAAAGTGGAGATTCTGGACAGATTTCCCTTTGTCTATCGGTGTCTTTGTGTGTCTGAGAGTGTTTGTTTGTCGGGGTTGACTTGTTCGTTCACCCGCCGTGTCCCTGTGTGCTATCTTCTCTCCTAAGCTCGGGCTGCACTGGAAATTCACCCGAAGGAAATGTGAAGGCAGTAACATGATGGAATATGTAAGCCACCCTCCTTATGCTATCACTCTGTATTTGACATGACCTTAATTCATCTTCATTTATTATCTTAACACGTGAAGTGAAATGCCCCTCCTGCTCCCCTCTCTGTAGGTGATTCTCGTGGAGTTCTTGCCCAAATATCCTATATTTCGGCCGGACTGAGGAGGCCACCCGAAGACGGGACGTGTGGTCCTCAAACCCACTCCTTAGTGCCTTGTATATACACACACACGTTACACACTATGTTGGAAAAAAAAAAAAAAAAAGAGGTGATCCACACTGGAGCCACGCCTTGGACCTGTACGTCTCCCAGTACCTTGTACATACAACACTGTCACTTTGCTTTAGAGCAGATTTTGCACATCTACCGACTTAAAAGAAAAAAAAACGTGTTCCCTGGTTGCACTCCCCATTTTGTTTGTTGTTACACGACAACTAAAGAGAAAGTCGACTCGCTAGAGAAGTGCATTGACCCCAAAGAACTAGTAACCTTGCCCCCACCTTATGTATCGGTGAATTACTTTTAAATGTAACGCCTCCAACCTTCTGAAGCATCCTTGCCTTACGTATTGAGATCCTTTTTTGGTTCGTTTTTTTTTTTTTTTTTTTTACAACGTGGAAGGCGTGTTATGTATTATTTTGAGTTTTCTCCCACACTAACTGCTGTGGCTTGCAGATGCAAAGCACGAGGGTGGTTGTTTCCTAACACTACGTCAATAGCCTGTGTTTTCTGTTCGGATTAACCGCGTTACATGAAGGGGGATTACCTTCCTTGTGAATGCAATGTCAGGATTAAGGTGTTCATTTGTTTACATAAAGTTACTTAGATATTTTAGTGGGGGCGCATCCTTGCCAATATATTGCTGTACCATGGTTTTTGTTTTTGGAAGATGTGGATGTACTTTTCCAGTTCACATGGACCTGTTTACCCAGTAAGCCATATAGTTGACTGACACACCTTTGTGTAGGAGTTAGGATTGACAATTGCACTTTGCATATTAATGTCAGGATTTTAGAGTATGATAACGTCAATCCCTAAAATGATGCTACGAATGCATGTTAACATTGTTGTTGTTTTTTTTGCCAAGGAAGTAGACAACACATTCATGTCAAATATTAAGCAAATGTGGCTGAAATTCTTATGCTGTTGGAAAACAATTGTTCTTTTTTAATTGAATTTGTTTTGTGGTTTTCTCTGCTGTTCTTTCGAAAGGATATGGCATCGTTCCCTTGTTGCGTTAATTCTGTTTGCCACTAACATTGTTCTTACCTAAATCTCGCTGCAGTGTATTGCATAAGAGTGCCTCTGGAATAGGTGAAGAATAACAGGTGTACATCTCTTCACTTGTACAAAGGAGACTTCCAAAGTGTCTCCAAGTTTTGTCCAGTTACATTTCTTGTTAATGTGTCATTTGAACTTACTTCCAGTGGAGTGAGTGAATAAATTGTTGATTTGGACTTTTCCTCATTGCTAGCTTCTTGCTGTCGCCTCATTGTAAACAATAGCCATCGAGGAATATCTAAATACTATTCCACTGTATGCAAAGAGCCATAGAAATCTTTTGAATAAATAATAACAACCCCTATCCACTAGGGGGCATGTTTGTGGTGAGCAGTCTAGGCAGGTATGGAACCTGCAATAAGCTTTTCCATTATGATATTCCTATAGAAAAAAATAGATGGCTCATAGTTTCACACGGTCATCCTAGGCCATAGGTATTGTCCTCAACTGGAGTGGTTAAAACATGGTGTAATGGACATCTCTTCAATAGACTAGTAGTTATCTAGCAGACTTTTTATCCAAAGGGACTCTTATGAATTGAGCTACATGTCAGTGGAGCAGGTAGGATTAACTACCCGTCCTGCCATGGATTAATGTACATTTAACCTCCCCAGGGTATAATTGTTGAGACTCGAGGGTTAAAACAGGAAAGAGCTTTCAGAAAAATTAGGAATCGGTTCTTCAAGCAACTTCAACATCATTGTATACCATCAGGTGTGGAATGTTGGATTCCCAGTAACACAGTAAGTCGATTTTAAATCGGGAGTTAAATTGGAAAAATTACTGAGGAGTACAAAGAACAAACATTACAATTCCTCGAGTTTATTGAAAGTGATGATAGAGGTGGTCCAAAACATGAAGTATTTCAAATCATCTCCAGGACATCGGAAAGGCCACTTGGTGATTAGCGCCTCAGCACAGAACAGCTGAGGTATGGTTCCCAAAGAAATATAAAGGATGAATATAATAAGCACATCCTATTCATATTGAAACCATACACAATAAAAGTGAAGAACGTCACGTAAAAATAACTGGTAAATGCAAAAAAAAACCTTTGGGTAAGGTGATAATAAAGGCAAGTGCACGTCTTGATTTCTCCCTTAATGTGTACCACACACCCACGTTGTAAGATACATTCAGCAAGATTTAGCATACTACAGTGCACTTTGTCATTGATTGATTGCAAGCAATTGCGCACATCTTTCACTCTCTGAACATTCTGCATAATTCGTCCGATCACGAATGTGTCATTATGGGATTTATATTCCTAGCTTCAGCTTAACAACATCAGCAGCTGTATTCTTGGGCAATATGCTGTTGTCAAGTCTGTCCAGGCCGGGGCTGCAGGCTGCTTCTAGGTCCTGGTTGACTTCTGTGACCTTAGATTGTTTAGCGACATACCTGAAGTGGCCTAGTCCATTACAGCGAGAGCCCATGTTAACCTATACTTGACCTTTGCCTTTTATCTTGTATATACATCCACACTTAAAACACTGTAGCAGCTTTGAAGGATACTTTAAAAATGCATGTCATAAAACAAGTGATGATCATGTACTTGATAAATGGATATAGGTGCGCATGGCCAAGTGTCCATTTGTTCTCACTCCACAAAGTACTCTGCATCAATCACGTTATTATGATTATATAAACGCTGCACTGAATTACCTGTACCGGTGCTGTCAAAGTGAAGTAAAATTTACATAAAGACATGATAAAATGTAATACAAAATAAAATATTATATCCAGTACACGTTTAAAAGCTTGTCCACTGATTGTCGTCATTAATCTAAAATGATTAATCCCAATTGTGCCAATAATCTACTCAGATAATCCCAATTATTCCAAATAGACCTTAAAACACCCACATAGTGTGATGAGTTTATAATGACATACGAGCCATGCTGAGATTACAGACGGAAACAGTCGGTTAACAGACTAGAGACGGACAGAGAGAGAGAGACAGACAGAGAAATAGAAAAAGATCAAGGGAGAGAGAGAGAGACACAGAGACAGAGAGGGAGTCAGAGACACAAAGAGAGAGAGAGAGAGAAAGAGAGAGAGAGAGGGGGAGACAGAGACACAGAGATAGAGAGACACAGACACAAAGAAAGGAGATAGTTCTAAGGTGTGTGTGTTGATTAGGCCAGGCTCCCAGGCCAGGACACCACAGTGAGTGTGACTTTGTTCTTCTGAAGCTTCAGCATGGGGATCAGAGAGGAGTTGTTCATGCCCACCGTGGTCGCTCCGTTCACCGCTACGATCTCATCGCCACATCTGGAGGGAACCACAGACCAGCAGACATTATGGATGTGTTGAAAGCCCGGGGGACTTTTTTGTTTTTTGTTGTAAAACCGAATTACAGGTAAACTACGACATAACGCGGTCGTTGGGGTCCACAAAACAATGGCCACGCTATTTCCCGGGAACGTGTTAAATCGCAATTTTCCCACAGTGAAGAACTGTGAACTGCATTTTCTCGACGCATCACTCATGCTGACTGCTCAGTAAATGACTGGAATTAGCAACCGAGGAAGAGACCAATGAAGCCTGTCATTTAAACGGTCATGAACTACGACCTCATGTGGCGACAGACAGCCAGAAGAGCTCTGTGACGAATTAATAATATTCTCTACGCACACCTCCCCCATTAACAATCTTGGTGGAAAGAGTTTGATATTATTTCGCAGACGGTGGATGAATACAATACAACAAAGGGGCTTTCAGTCGTTGCATTATAGGTAATTGCCGTGACAAATCACACGGCTCTGAAGCACCGTGCCACCCGTAGCGAGGAACCTACTTGAGGCGTCCGTCGAAGTGAGCGGGCGTGCCTGGCACGATGGTCTTGATGAAGAAGGGCTGCTGCCCCGCGGCTCTCCTCGTAGCCCCCCACGATGCTGAAGCCCCAGCTGTCGTTGTTGGTCTTCAGCAGGACGATGTCCCGGCACAGTGCATGTTACTGGACGGCAAAGAGGAGGAGACTTACTTACGTACTTTTCAGACACACATACATACTTTTATAATCAAATGAGTACAGGGAAACTGAGAATAATGGATGATGAGACAAACAGGACATCATCGGATGGAACAACGCTCCAGACAATAAAAAACAACAACATTTAATCCAACTAACAGGTTATTTACAGCTTAATAAAATATAAAGACTGTGAGTTGTGCATGTCGTAAGTGAATTCTAGACATTCACTTATAGGTTGGGGGGGGGGGCATTACAGTGGAGCCGGGGGTCGAGGCATAGAGGTGGGGGTGAGGCTAGAGGGGGTTGGGGGGGAAGAGGGGGCGATGCGAATGTACCTGGGCAGACCCAGCCAGCTGGTCCACGGCGGGTCCAGTTCAGGTCGTCGTCGTGGGCGCTCTCGTGCGTCGTGTCCGACTCGTCACCGCTGCCGCCGCCGTCGCCGCCGCCGCCCTCGGCACCACCTGGCCCTGCGCCGCCTGGGCCTTCAGCACCGACACCGCCTCGGCGTAGGTCAGCTGGGTCAGGTCCACGCTGTTGATGCTCAGCAGGATGTCCCCTGAGTAACGAGACGCGGAACAACGCGTGTGTTGAGACCGCCGTGTGGGGGAGGGGAGAGGGAGAGAGGGAGAGAGGGAGAGAGAGAGAGAGAGAGAGAGAATAGAAGACAGAGGCAGAGAGAGATTGAAATCAAGAGAGAGACACAGAGATAGGTAAGGCAAGAGAGAAAGAGAGAGGCAGAGAGAGAGAGAGACGGAGAGAAGGGAAAGAAAAAGAGACGGAGAGAGATTCCAACTGAAAGACAGAGATAGACAGAGAGATAGTAGAGGCAAGAGAGGAATAGATTCAAATCGAGAGGCAGAGAGAGAGAGATTCAAACTGAAAGAGAGATACAGAGAGGCGGGTACAGGGCCCTGGGAGGGTGTATACCGGTCTTGATGGTGCCGTCGCGGTGCAGGCAGCCCACCGGCTGGACGCTGGTGATGTAGAGGGGCAGGCGGCAGCGGCAGTCGCGGCCCCCGGCGATGGTGATGCCCAGAGACAGCCTGGGCTCCTTCTTCAGGCTCACCGTCTTCTCCTGGCTGGAGAAGCCACTCGGTGGGTCCTGGGTGACAGGATGAACAGAGAGCGGACTCCTCAGTTGACGAGCCACTAGTACAGGCTCAAAGCTCCGTTATGGTTCCACGTCGACGCAACGACCCACCCAGACGCTTCCACGCAGTCGTGAACCTGTTTTGGTTCTGCGTCGGGTTTTAGTGAGCGGACCAATCACAGCCCTTGCTGCTGTGTCGCCTCGATGCAAGGTTACCTTTTTTTGGGAGGTGCACGTCAGGCCCTCGCGGTGGACGCAAGGACCTAACGGGTCCATAAACCCCCTTGCGTTGCGTCGACGTGGAACCATAACTGGGCCTTAACTCGGTGTGGCTGTAGCCTTTACTGCTCGATTATACGTGTAAGAGCCAATGGGGATGTATGAGGAAAAGACTTGTACATAGTTTAAACACCCTACTTACCCTGGTGTCTGCCTGAAACAAGCACCAGGAAATAAGGAAGCAATTAATGCAATAATTAGGATGAGTACACAGAGCGCACATGATTAAAACCGTTTTGTTTTGCTGCAGTATAAATCCCTGTGGTATCAACCTAAAAATAGCCTAGATTTGGACCCTTGTTTTGGTCCTTTTTGTTCTGAACACAACAAACAATGCCTCTGGAACCACAGCCGCTGCCGCATCCCAATGTGACGTCACGAACCAGGACCAGAGCGACAGCACGGTGTGAACAACAAGGTATTTGGCAAAGAACAACAAACCATCTGCGCTTGTACGACTGCGTTCTCAAACACTGCGTTGAAGCCCTGACAATAGCGACGCCAAACGATTAAGCTAATGTGAGATGAGAACTTTTTCGAAACAGCACTCTCCTTGAATAGGATGATATTCATTTAAGGGCTTTGGGGGGCGAGGGGGGAGAGGGGGAGAGGGGGGAAGAGAGGTGAGGGGTGTGGGGATGTGTGAACATTTGCAGCCCATTATCTTGCACCCGTCTCCGGGACTCTTTGACTTAATGGATCCTTTTCTCTCAAGTCGCTTGTACAAACAAATGCGGAGCCACGGAGGAATAAAGCGGGCGGGGCCAGAGTGTGCGAGGCCCCACGCCGGGGCCCTCGTAGTCCAGGGGACGTGTGGGACCTGACAGCTGGGAGGGGGGGGGGGCTTCCCCGCTCCGCCCCAGAGTCTGTGAACCACACTGGGGGGGGGGGGGGGGGGGGGACAGGGGACGGTAGGAGGGGGGGTTGGTGAGACAGAGGGAGGGGTGTCGCGCTCGGGGGTGGGTGGGTTAGGGGTGACGTTGGTGGGGAAGTGGGGGGAGGGGCGAAGGTGCTGTTGGTGGGGAAGCGGGGGAGGGGGAGGGGGAGGAGGTGCTTTCTTCCTCCCCCCCCCCAGCAGGGAACCCAGCCCCCGCCACAGCAAGACTCAAAGGATGTTCCCGGCAGGCTAAAGCCAACGGTCGGCAGCTTTGATCCTCTGCCACCCAAAGAAATGACCTGGAGGGAAAACAACCCCACAACAGCAACAACAACAACAACAACACGCCGCAAGGCCGTGTAGCAGAGAGCCACGGCACCCCTGGCCTTTTGATCAGGACGGAGGGGGTCCCACCACGAAGAAAGGGGCCTTTTATCTTTGTTAAGTGAAGCAGGCGTCCACACTCAAGAGCTTTTCACCACGGACAGCGGGGGGGGGGGGTATGTATGCATCAGCTACTGATGCATACTGTAAGCACAACAGGGACGGGATCGCTGTTATAATATACAGGATGACATGACGGGATACTCTGCGCAGGAAGGGAGGTCAAAAGGGAGTGCAATTGTCAATTCTGTTCTGTTCAGACATGTTTATCGAATTCATGTTGTAGATGCGGTTGTTTAATGCACAGGCACGGGGTAAGGCTTTGGTTATGAAGCCAGACCTTTCGGCTAGACAACCTCACCGCTAGATTATCCTTCCCCACCGTGAAATCCCAGCAAATTCCGATTCCCACTTAAAAAAAAAAAAACTGTCCAGCGACCAGATCATTTCAAGTCTCTAAAAACAGACTCCCGTTCCCCTCCGGTCGGCAAAGAGAACCAAAGTCGCGTGGAGGATGTGCCGAGGGAAACGTGCGGTAGCTCTCTGCCGGTGTCCGCGTTTACCTTCAGGAAGGTGGAGTGCCGTCTGAAGTACTGCTGTTCCGGAGCTCTCCGGGCCCCCCGACCGGACCTCCCTTCTCCCCCGCCGCCGCCGTCCGCTTCCTCGTGGGCCTCGGTGGACCTCATCACCACAAAGTTCACCCGCACCTCGCTGGCCTGGAGACACACACACACACACCCCCCGACACACACACACACTCATGTATTCAGATGCTGAGCGGTGGAATGGAGGCCATTCACCCGTCCATTTATGCAACGCGCACAATCAAGCTGTGAAAGTGATGTCTGAGGATTTGTTTACAATTATGTCACTTAATTATAGCACTTCCACTTAAGTGGTTTGCAATCTAGGGCTGCTCGATTATGGAAGAAATCATAATCCCGATTATTTTGGTCAATATTGAAATCACGATTATTCAAACGATTATTTCTGAGTTTGAAAACATGAGTAATTTATTCAGCATTGTAACTGAACTGAGAACTTTGAAATTTCAACACAAAATGCTCAAATCGAAAATAACGTACAAATATGTATCCAGCTGTTCTAAAATAAATAAACCGAGGACATCATCGTAAAACCAAAGTCAAAGAGGACCGGCTCCCCCGTTACCTGGATGATCTGGGCCGCGGTCTCGGGCGTGCCGTGCCTCAGGTCCTGGCCGTTGATGGCCAGCACCTTGTCGTTGTTCCTCAGCTTGCCGTCCTTGGCGGCCAGCCCCCCGACCAGCAGGTCCAGGATGAAGACCCCGCTCTCCTCCGACTTGCGGATCAGCTTGATCCCGAGGGGCTCGCCGCGGTCCCGCTTGACCAGCATCACCTGGATGACCGTGCCGGCGCCGTGGTGGTGGTGGTGGTGGTGGGGGCCGGAGGCGGCAGCGGCGGCGGCGGTGGTGCCGGGAGATGCCTGCGAGCCTGTGGTGCCGGGGGCGGCGGCGTTAGGCTCACCGCGGGGTTTGAAGCCTTTCTCCTGCAGGACGGTGAGCCGCAGCATGGAGCAGGGCTGACGCAGGACAGCGATGGCCCGGGCGTGCGGGACGGCGGCCAGGCTGATGTCGTTCACCTGGGGAACGCGGCACGGCGGAGCCGGTCAGAACAACTGGATAAAGACGTCTGTTTACAGTCACAATTCACTCTACGCTGCATCCATTTATACCTTAGTTATTATTATATATTAGTTATTACTATATTTTCATTTTATTCTAATTATTCATGTCCAGTATTGTAGTTTATTTATTTATTTATTTAGGCTTAGCTCTCCTACTTGTGTTTCTTTTATACCTTTACTTTTCTTTATATTGCCCTGTTGAAGGAACCTGAGACCTAAGAATTTCATTGCGAGCGACTGCGTCTGTAATTGTTGTGCATATGACAAATAAAACATCTTGAATCTTGAAACACCTTCACTGGGGCCGTCTCCTGCTGGGTTCTCCTGCTGTGTGTGCATGTTGAAAACACAGTGCGGGTTTGGGGCCTGCTCTCGGTCCGTTTGAAGCTGGTGTACCAAAAACACCTCATATTGATTATCTGAGATTCTGTCCTCATGGTATATTTTTCATGTACTTTCACCTTTAGAAATCAGATTGTACATAGTGCCTTTAGTTTGACACCTTCGTGTTTGGTAGAAAACCCCCCCTACCATTGGGTCCGGTGGGGTTGTTTTATTTTATTTGCGTTCTCAAAGCCAGCCACAACATGATCTGCAACACACCACATCGCCGCTGCCAAAATCAATGCATTGATTCAAGCGTCTCTGATCGAGTTTCAACGGATTCGGAGTGGAATCTTCCCTCCTCTAAGTTACACCTTCACCACCGGTTCTCGACAAACAAAAAGTCATAATGCGTATACATTTCATATCCCGCGGCAGCAAAAGGCCCCGGTGTCTTTTTTGGCTCTCGCTCCCTGGTGTGCGATTGGCTGGCCGGGGAGGATGAGCAGTGCTTTTGGAGGACATTCAGAGGCAGGGATAGAGCTCAGAGCGAGACGGCAGCTCGGTTTACAGACGCACAACATTCCAGGACAACTGAGAGGCCGAAAGCCAAGGAGAGGTGAGGGGGGGTTGGGGGGGGGGAGAATGAGAGGGAGAGAAAGAGAAGAGGGGGAAAGAAAAGCAGAGGGAAAGAAAGGGAGACTCTACTGGGAACAACATGCCACTTGTCAGAAAGACTAGAGTGTTTATATGGAATTAAGCTATGTGTATTATATATATATATAATAATATAACTGAATTTTATTATATCATAACTATTTAGAGAATATAAATATTTGCATAGCAATGGTCTTTTTTTGACAATTAAATTTTAACTCCACTGTGGAGTTAGAATTGACCCAAAAGCTGGTCATAGAAGGACTATACGCTGGTGGCATTCAGATCTGTCCTACATTCAACCACCACGGCCCATTTTAAGCGGAAATTCCGAACGTTACAAAATAACATATTTTGGATACATTCTTCAGTTGTTGTACTGGGATTTCAAAAGTGTAGCAACTCCTCTCTCTTCAGCCTCTAATTTCAGTGTCTTTTGGGGACATTCTTTGGGTGCCATTGCGCTAACGTAGAGTAATGTTGCCTGATCCAGGCTAGCCCAGTAGATGAGCAGAAGCCCTAACTATTACTGTCGACTAGGGGTGTAACGATACACAAAAGTCACGATTCGGTACGTACCTCGGTTTTTAAGTCACGGCTCGGTATGTTTTTTCGGTACAGCAGTTTTTATTATTTTATTTTTATTAAACAATTTGATTTTGATTTGATTTGATTTATTAAATTGTATCAAACAAATGCCTTACACAAATGAAAAGACATCCAATACAATTGAGGATAAAAACACAATAAAGTCCAGGACTTATTTCCATTGTGGTCCTCAACACAAAACATCAGGACAAGACAAGACACTCAGAATGTCTTGTGTGATAATCAATAAAAACTTTTGAAATAAATACGTTTTTTCGGTACGTACTAAAATGGAACATGCATCGAACTGTTAGACCCGCACCGAAAAAAATTTGTACGAATACACGTATCGTTACACCCCTACTGTTGACCAGAACATTCTGGGTTTACATACCGTCCCCTACAAGCGTTCAACGTTAGTTAAAACACAACCTACTGTCAGCCCAGAGCTGTTGTTACATTATAATCAGCATGAGGGTCAGACAAGGTCACATTATATTTATATATATATATATTTATAAGTAACTGTGACGATGAACATTGCATCTTTTGAAAAGACTGCCACTGAGTGAATCACTAACAAAAATAACAACTTTAAAAAAAAATGTCAGTTATGTTAGTTACAAGTCGCATGGATTCTCTCTAAGTCCCCTGGTCCCGCCTATCGCCGCAAACTGGCTTATCCTGAATGTCTGCTTTCCGTCTCTGCATACAAGCTCCATGTTTACTTAACACATCTTCATAGATCATGGGAATTTCGTTGCATAGGCATAAACAGTAAGACTGCCTTTGTGTGAAGATGGAAAAAAAAAAGTGTTTGACCTTGTTAAGCTATGCAAACAAGCCTCCATTTCCCCTCCATTTTCCAGTCAAAACATTCCAAGAGGAATGTTACCTCTTTTTCCCCAGACCACCTGCCTCTATACCCGGTCTGATACGCTAACCTACGACCATACTGTGGTGGGAATTCTTTGAACTGTATTGTCAACGTTACTCTAGGAGAGTTAATCATAAACAAGACGTATAAAAGAGTAAAGCGTATAAAAGCGTAAAGCGTATAAAAGCTGTAGCACTGTAGTAAGCCCTGAACAGTGGGCACACTCCAGGGTTACAGCAGGGAAACGTCCTTCAGGGCACAGGTGCAGATAGGGCTGCAACCAACACCTGTACCTTGTGGTATAGCTATGAACCAGCCCAGGCTGTCTCAGTCCCTCCACCCCCCCCCCCCCCCCCCCCACCCAAAGGCGTATGAAAAAAAAGGGAAAATACACAGAAAGACACCCACAACAAACCATGAAAATAAGACACAAAAGAAGAAGAAAGAAAAAATCCCACTAAGGTATTAGATGTCCTTGTTATATTGGTTTGAGGCTAACACACCTAGAATCAATCTTTTAATTATTTGTATTATATTCAGGGAACGCAAACTGTAAAATGGTTACAATAGACAATAACAGAGCTGACACTGTCTTATGTCTTGAGATAATCCCGTCTTATGCAAACATCCATGACAGTACTCAACCAGCCCCCCCCCCCCCCCTCCCCTCACCTCCAGGATGTGGTCGCCGGGGGCCAGCCGTCCGTCGCGCGCCGCCAGGGAGTCGCGGACGATCTCCTGGATGACGATGTTCCCCAGCGGGGTGTCCTTCCCCCCCACGATGCGCAGGCCCAGGTCGTCCTCGGACTCGTCCCGGAACAGCTCCACCATGTTGGCCTCCGCCACCAGGCTGGACCTCAGGGCGCCCGTGTCTGGACAGAGGAACACACGACTAGATGGGATCGACCCATGTGGAGTTTTTTTTAGGGCTGATACTGATACAGAAATTTTTTTATTCCCCATCAGCCTTCGCCGATGACCGATACGCCGATACTGCTTTTGCTCCCTCGATTTACATCATAAAAAATGTTTACAAAATTACAAATGATGGTAACACATGTCTCAATTTTAAAAAAGGAACATTTATTGAACTGTCTGTTAATCATGCGGTATATGCCTTGAAGTATACTCGTCTGTATGTGTGTGGACGTCTGTCTGGGCAGCAGTTGATAGCGGCGTCCCAGAGAGGGATCAGCATCTCGGACACTTATAGCGTAACGGCATGGTGTGCGTGGAGCTCGTTCTGGGAAGCAGTTGATTTTGACGTTCACGTCCGAGAGAGAGGGCGAGATGCGTCACGGACGCCTACACTAGAACGCCGCGGCGTGTGGCGCAATAAACACAAAACATCTCTCATCATAGCGCTCCTTCACAACGACGGCACAACAAAAGTACCACAAACTTTGCATGGGTCGTAACCATGGGGATAACCACCCCCCCTGTGTTGGTGTCTCACACCTGTCTGGGGGGGGC
>NC_140276.1:6628597-6683157 GCF_964030765.1 Micromesistius poutassou
CATTCTCTCTCTCTCTCTCTCTCTCTCTCTCTCTCTCTCTCTCTCTCTCTCTCTCTCTCTCTCTCTCTCTCTCTCTCTCTCTCTCTCTCTCTCTCTCTCTCTCTCTCTCTCTCTCTCTCTCTCTCTCTCTCTCTCTCTCTCTCTCTCTCTCTCTCTCTCTCTCTCTCTCTCTCTCTCTCTCTCTCTCTCTCTCTCTCGTTTCTGCGGTTAGGCTGATGGTTGAACGAAAATTAATCTTCTTAAGTTTAAAAACCTGATATTCGTCCTCTGGGGGATTAGACAACCTCTAAACATTGAACCCCAACAACAACAACCACCAAGACTCTCTCTGGTGACACATATCCTTTTCAGGGGAAGGCGCACACACACTGGTTACAGACTAGATCAACACAACAGATTGCATGACTGTCCCCATGAGGTGACAGCCACTTTCTATGTCGCCACTTTGGCTAAACATCAATCTGCTTTTAACCGTCGAGTAATCATTGACTCACCACAGGAAACACAAACAGATTCGTTTTTTTTTGTTTTTTTTAAAGGGAGCTAGTGTACCTTCTTCGCTCTCCTCGTAGGCTGGGTTGATCAAGCCGGGGTCGGCGTGGTCTCGCGTCGACGTTCTGGACGGCGCAGGCGGGAGCTTGCTTTCCGCACAAGCCTCCACCTCGCCATTGCGCCCCTTGACCTCTTTCCAGGAGGGCTTCTTCCTCCTCTCTGCCTCTTCTTTCAACTTCTTGAAAACAGGACATCTGAACAGAAGAGACAGGAAAAAAAAAAAAGAGTGCTACAGTCAGCAGAAATGTGTATAAAATAAACCGCATATGGAAGCCCTTGCCCACTGACAGCTTCCTTTGAGGTTCACCATAGTGAATACGTGTTTATGTGCGTCTCTTGAAATAAATAAGGGGGGGGCTGTTATTTGGGGGGTTTCAAAGGCTGGCACAGACTCTGTGAGAGAACCAGATGCGTGTCCCCACACACAGAATATTTAGCCAAGTGCTCTGCTGGGCCGATGTGCTCTGTACCGTTTTACTGCATTGCAGAGTCTTGGCAGGTAGTGGTGGTAGGAGGAGGGGGCAGGTTGAATCTGATTTAGTCTTGTGAAACTACTGCTGTTCATTCCTGAACCCGGGGACTTTGCTTCGTGTTTGTTTAAACGTTATGCCGGAGGGCAGAGGTCCATCCCAGCAAAACATTCACTCACAGAGGCCCGCACCACGACCACCACCCCCAGCACACACACACTAGGCAAAGTTGCCCTGTACCGTACTGTGCCCCCACTGTGCTGCTGGCCTGTGCTCACACTAGGCAATCTCAACTGGGCCTGAGTACGGTTGCCTCTTGTACATATAGGTTGCGTATCTGCACGTGTCGGCTCATTAGCATCTGTACCGTGGCCTGAGCACACCTCTCCGAAGTGTACTGAGGCCACGGAATTTAACTGTACTTGAGTACGGATGGTGTGCTCACACTGGCCGAACGATCTAGACTTTAGGGGGCAAACGTACTCGGGCAACGGTACAGCCAGCCAGCATTGTTGAAAGAACAACATAGGGGCAGACTGTTATCAGACCAGGGCCTGGTGACGCCACCTTGGTGTATAGCCATTGTGGTGAGATGTCAAGGAAGGAAATTGCAGGATATGTCCATCACAGTTAGTGAGTGAGTTCAGGTAAACAGGACATTTGCTTGTGGCATTACCCTGATGCTACAACTTAAAAAAGGTCTTAAGAAGAAAAACTGGAGGATTGTAATGGAAAGTTCCATAAGACGTGTTGTTCGCAGGACACGCAGGAGTTCGCAGGAGTTATTATCTATAGTGACCGTTTCCTTGTTTGTACCACGATTGTCGCTTCGGCCGACTTAGACGCAGCAATACCACGAGCTAGATTCCTGAGACGGAGCAGTGGCATCCTTGTCTGCAGCCGTGCCCTCAAGGATGTTAGCCTGCTTTAACACTGGAGTGTGCCCACTGTTCAGGGCTCACTAAACAGTGCTGTGCCGCCAAACAGCCTTTGAGTGGCCTCTCGAGGCAGAGACATCTTTTCTTTTATACTATTTTCTTTTTACAATAAACTCTTGTTTTTTACAGGGCTGCCACCTCACACACGTAGCAACCTGACCAGCTAATGGAGAACTCTATTGGCACTAAATCCAAGATACTGAAAGAATATTGAATACAAAATAGAATGGAATAGTTTAGTGCAAGAAACAGTCCAAAACATAATATTGAATGCCCATAGTGTTCTCGTAAACACGAAACCCTTCACAGCGAAGCGTGACTTGACCCGATGGGGATGGTTCACGGCGTAACCACTGAGTAACCACTCATCGGGTGTATGTGCCCATACAGGCCTCATCAGACAGGCAAGAACACAGACCTGTGGCAGATGTCTGGGAAACATCGTCCTCAGCAATACCCCAAAGCACATGCAGATCGTTCTGCCCTGGGATGCACAGGAATATTGCAAGGGACTCAGCCTGATGAAGTCGATTCGTGATTACAAACCATTTAGAATATAGCATCCACCCAGATGTATGAATGACAGAAAAACCCACCAGCCTAACCAGACCGGCTGGATATCTAGCCCAATTCATAATCAGTTATAAAATGAAAGCTCATAACAATAAAACATTGCAAATGCCCTTCCACCCCCACCCCCCGCCCCCCTAGTCCAAAGCTCACCTGTTGTGCAGGTGGGGCTGCAGTTCGCAGCGCTGCATCTGCTGGGGGCACTCTTCGTTGTGGGGGCAGAGCACCATCAGCTTGTCCAGCAGGTTCCTCACCAGCAGGCTGGAGGGCCGGCACTGGTGCAGCTGCAGCCTCAGCCGGTCCACGGGGCAAAAGTCCTGCTCCTTCAGAAAGTTACTGAGGCAGAAGAAGCAGTAGGTGTGGCCGCACGGGGTGTCCATGGGCCGGAGCAACGGCTGCAGGCAGATGTGGCACACCAGCTCGTCGTCCACCTCCTCCTGGTACTCGTACAGGTGGTTGTCCTGGCCCTCGTGCTGCTGGCCACACTCCTTGCACACGCGCGCCCATGCCAGTGCCGCCGCGGGGCTCCCGCTGGCCGCCGTCTTGGGCTCCGTCATGGTAACTGACAGACTGACCGCGCTCCGAACTTCCTTTGTTTCTACTGGAAAAGCTTCAGCAATCCTTCTCCTCTACTACCTCCTCCTCCTCCTCCTCCTCCTCCACCAAACACGTGCACACCTCTCTCCGGGGAAATCCGGTGTCTTGTTTCCTAAGGGCTCTTCTGTATCGTCTAGTGTTCCTCCCGGTGTACATCCCGAGAGAAGTCCATTTAAAGACCTGTATCCTCTATTGGCCCGGTGTCTGTCTTCAGATCTCAATGATGGTCATCTGTTTGGAGAGGAGAAAGAGAAAGAGAGGTCTGAAGGCAGTACATTTGAAAAACGGCACCAGCA
The DNA here is from genome assembly GCF_964030765.1 of Micromesistius poutassou. Lineage (NCBI taxonomy): Eukaryota > Metazoa > Chordata > Actinopteri > Gadiformes > Gadidae > Micromesistius > Micromesistius poutassou. Next base: position 6,632,021 of record NC_140276.1, read on the forward strand.
ACACAGGAAATGACACAAATCCCACACGCAGCAGCAGCAGCAACCCGGCAGCCAGCCACAGCTGTTTCCTCTCAGCAGGTTTCCTGCGGGACAAAGGGAATTCACAACTCAGCTAAATCAGTCACTGTGCGCTTCATTCACTCGGCTAGACTGAACGTAACTCGGCGAGAACATGGACTAAGGCTAAACCGGGCTAATGTGAAGGAAGACAAGGCATGCCACTGCAATGACCATGGGAACACAGCAGCAGCAGCAGTGCAATCCTGTCCGCTAATGACCGCCGTGCATCCAATCAGCAGAGGGCTGGGTCCCTCTGTGAGCTGCTTAATCTCCCCTAATTCCCTCTTCCCTCCCATGAGGAGAGCCTAAGTTATGATTGCATTCTTTGGGGGAAAAGTCTTGGTCGATTACCATCGATACACAGCCATCTGTTAGAAATGAAACTGATGCACGTGAAAGACATTAACATTTCTTGAGAAAGATTGAGAAGCAACAGCCACTGCACTACACGCGTGAATCAATGTTCAACCTTTACGGTGTTGCAACAGCAGAAGTGGTAACCCGACACCAGGCAAGGCCCAGAACCACAAAACGTACAATAGCTAAGTAGCATAACAAGCCAAAAATAAACAGCAAAGCACAACAAATATCACCCAAAATAAATGATGAGCGGCTCTGGTCTACTCACTGCGGCCCAGATGGTATTTATGTCGCCGAGACGCTGAGCCGTCCCAGCCACACAAACAACCGGCTCTTACCCAGCAGCGAGGCTCTTCCACTGAAGCCTGGCTGAAACCAGAGCCCTACCTCTCCAGTACACCATCACAGTAATGATTGTGTCTCCGGTGTGAGGGAGAGACTGAGTGGGGCGGGATGGAGAGAGAGAATAGGTTGGTGTGCACAAGGGTGCAAGAGCCGAGGTTGGCTGGGCGGGGGGGGGGGGGGGGGGGTCTGAAGCACTCAGCCTAAGTTGATAGTGTTGTTTGTTGTTTGTGTATGTCAGTGGGTAAGATCGTACTGCTGATGCTGCTGCACTATTGAAGACGAATAGCTCCCATTGGCCGATGGTCGATACCCAGAGGCCCCAGTGCCTGCCGTCTTGCTGCACGTACAGAGGCCTTTGTGGGCGCTCGTGCGCCTGTGCAGGCAAGGCGGGGTCAGATCAGATTGGACTTTGTCCTCAAGGCCATTCTTTCTCATTGTTCGGGTGACACCGACTCCAGTAACCGATAGGGGCCACGGAACCAGCAGAAAGACAAACACGAGAAACCAGGCGAGGCGCTCTCCATGCACCTTAAACCCACGATGAGACGGACGAAAAGATTGGTTGACTCATGGAAATAACCCTGCCCTCACAGATACAGTAGGCATAGGTTGACCGGTTGACTGTAGGCCAAGGAATGACAGGCACTCAATGTGGTTGTCACCCAACCACATTGTTTCCAAGTGAATTGAAGTTGGCTGAGATCTCCTGGGGAGTTTTACACATGACGAAGCGCATACAGAGGCACTTGCTTCTCTGATCCTCTAGAGTCTTATGGATGGCAACAGTCAGTGAAGAAGATAGAAGAAGATAGAGGACCAGTGAGTCCAGGCAGGAGGCTGCTTTAAGCCTAGGTATCATCACAATGGTTCCCCGAATCTCCAGAGTTCACATGACCTTTAAAAAAGGACATGGCTGTGAAATGACATGTTTACCTTATTGCTGGCACCCTCAAAGAAAAAACAACCACAGGCCAGAGTGTTTGTCTATTACGTCGTCCGTCCAATTGAGAGCAGACCTCATAAGACGATTACCTTTGGTTCCCTTTGACATCCCTGGTTGACTGAAAACACAGATCACAGAACCATATCGATGCCACAGACAGACATTTGAGAGTATAAAAGCTATTGCTCATACATAGGGGGAGGTCGTTTTAGTCATCGCACTGTAGCAGAAACAGTTGCTCACCAAAAAGAGGATAATGTGGTGGCTAGGGTGTTCGGCTCCCGGGCCAAAAGGGTTCATGGCTCCATCCCCCAGAATAGGCCTGGGTGATATGGCTGAAAGACATATCACGATATAACTTGATCATATTGATCGATATCGATAACTATTGATAATTGTAATGACCTAAAAAGACTAGGAATTACCATGCTGGATTTAAACACTTCTGTTTAACACTTAATACGACCTTCCACTGTTCTTCATTGATAAATACGCCAATGCCGATTGTCGTTACAACAATGAAAAACACTCAAATATTGTAAATAAGTATGGAACCGTGTTTGTGTAACAAACCCAGCTGCTAGATTCAGTGGTCCAGTCTCTTATCGATACATATTGAACATGTTTTATATTGATATTAATTATTAACGTATTAATGTCTATCACAATACGATAATTTATTGTTTTATCGCCCAGGCCTACCCCAGAACTGCAGTCTACCTGTAGACGCCCTCGAGCGAGATGCCCAACCACTACCTTCACCTTAATAACATGCATTTTAAATAAAAGTCTAGCCTCTACCAGCTACTTATGAGACATGCACTGGATTCATTGCAGTGGCTTTGGCTAATGGTAGTAGCTTGAAACTGTAATAAACTGCCATTTTCTATGGCTGCAGCCAAGCACTAAAGTGAAAAAAGGTGCAAACCCTGTTTGAAAGGGAGCCAACTCTAAGAAATGATAGCGTGTTATCAATGTCTCTGAACGTCTACACGTTCTGACATTGGAATGGCTTTGTTTTTTTTTTCCAATAACAAGAGCAGACTGGAAAATGTGCTCATTGCTCAATATTCCTAACCATATTGAAATCAAATGTCTCTCAATCATGTGACTCTCTGAGCTTTCTGGGTAAAAGTCTTTAAGTGTCCTCAGAGGATTACCAGAGGTTGCGTTCCCCCCCTAGCTGAGCCAAGTCACTGGTTCGGATGGTAGATATGTGGGAGTCACATGCGTGTCCTGGTCCTAGGGAACACAGGTGAGCTGCTGACTCTCACTTCCCACCACTGGTCATGTTATCGCTTTGTCATCATGTCTACTCAGCCTGTTGCTGCCTTGACTTAATAAACAATTAAATAAACGTCCAGACGCATCAGAAAAGAACAAAAACTGTACACATTAATGATCAAATGTGTTCATCACCATTCCCTCTCAACGTATCCTTTTCCAATATTTATTATATTACCCTTAATACTAATGATAATGATAAACAATACATCATTCATCATCATTTTTTACCTCATGCCTTTGTCTTTCTGACTATTATTAGACATTTAATCTGCTGCTATGCGGGTCTATGTGTATAGGTTTATAGTACTGCACAATAAGCATACTTATATAGGTGTTGCACTGAATGTCAAAATACACTTGAAACACTATATCACTTTATCGTACGGTATGTATTTCCTCCATATCTGCAACAAATATTAGGTTTATATAAATGATCCGTCTTATATTAAAAAGATATTCTAAATTATTTGAAATGATTTTCCCAAAACAATGCTACAAATGTTATTGTCCTTGATTTGAACCGAAAACCTTGTTATTCCACTATTTAATGTTTCAAATTCATCCATTTCTAAAAACATCATATTTCTCATTACATCCTGAATGATTATAATCCTGTAGTAAGCGGGGGGGGGGGGGGGGGGGCAGCAATGACCCCCTTACGCCTCTGACGGCTAATTGTGCGGTCGCCAGAATCATAAATAATTCACCGTAGGCTACCCACTGTCAGCCGGTGACAGTCAGCTCGTTCCTTATCGCTACACTGACGTGACATACGCCGCTGATAGAAGGGGTCATAAAAGTACGAATCAGGGACGTCGACTATGGGGCCACTCACTCGTGGCAGGTCGTCCCCAGATCATGGCTCACCTTCAGTACGTCGGGAACGAGGTTACACGACACGTTGAGCGGTGTAAAAAAAAAAGGACACGATTCTGGTGTAAACTCGTCGATTTCAGAACAGCAACACACAAACACGCTGTATCATTGGGAACAAACGAAGTGTTCAAACATGACGTTTTCACACTCTCAGTTGCCCACCGATACCGAAACTCGCCATACCTGTAAAGGTTGTTTTTTTTTCTTCCCCGGAAGTCGAACAGGGTAAAAAGAGTTTACCGTGGAAAAACATTATTTCATTAAATAAGAGTACTTACATTGACGATTCTCGACGATCTGTTGGCCAACCTCGCTTCTGATTCAGTGGTGTAAAAGTTATTATGGTACACCGCCCCTGCGGTAGTCCATCCGACAGGCGTGAGCTGGGCGATATTCCCAGTTTGGAAAAACAAACAAAACCAGGTCTGACGCTTCTTACAGGAAGTCCACGCAGGTGTTGTACTGCTCTGTCTAGGAAGGAACACAGCCACGAGTTATATAAGTTACAATATATGAGTTATTATAAATGATCGTTCATTATTAAAAAATAGAATAACGCACGTTAACTTGCAAACATTTATACGAATTAAAGTAGTAAATGAATGGTAGTTCAAATGAACAAACGCTCATAATTATTATTATTATTTATGACGACTAGGAACGTGTCGTGACTTATTTAAATAAGGACCACTGATACATTTTTCTGCTTGTTGTTCTTCTTCTGCATATTCAATATAGCCTAATTGTAATGAGGACACGTAGGCTACGTCACTATTATTTTCTTGATTGTCCGGGGGAGTTACGCAGAGACATCTACAATAATTACACATTTCAGAAAACCATCGACACCACTAATCTATAGGCCTACGAATGTCTTGATAAGCCACTCGTTATGTCAAAGTATAGCTTTCCTTCGGACTTGAATACATTCTAAACTCAGTGACAATGCAAAAGCACCGTGCCCCCTGCAGGGTGCAAGGGAAGTGTGCGTGCTATAAAACTACAGTGTTGTTAACACTCCACCATGATTTATAGATGTGGAAGGAAACGCCACAAATGCAGGGGCCAATACATGGGGCAAATCTGGACAACTAAGTGATTTATCACCACTTTTATGCAAACCGTGTTGATAATAATTGTGTTTTTATATTTTTTTGGACTACATTTAGCTTTTTGTACAGTCCATATTGCTCAGAGAAAACAACATTAACATCCATGAATCAAGATAATGTATCTGTTAAAACACCTTTAATGACGCATAGCCTACAATGATTCCAGTTTCTCTATCATGTAACAGCTATTAGACGTTGACTACGACGAGACTACGTTTACCAACTTACAGTTTACAACTCCAAATGGGGAATAATACAATTATTTTAATAATTATATATATATATATATATATATATATATATATATAAACATTTGTAGGTCCAGCAGTAGTGGTGAGTAAGAGTGACCCCTTGTGGGTTGCAATGTGTATTCAATCAATTTACAGAGACATCACTACATTTTAGATACTTAAAATAGGCCTATGACAGTTATCTAACCACTCTTCTTGATGCTATAAGGAATAGCAAAAAGGAAATTGTAGTGATGTTTTTTTACGACAAATGAATCAAATCACTTGACCTCCACCATACTGAATTGTTACGACCATGGAGTCTGAGACCCATTTTTAAGTAAAAGGCTTATCCTAATTATGAACCAAAGAGTGAAGCCAGTTGTATTCCACACTGCGCTATCACCGTTCTGCTTTCGCATCCGGGGGAATGGTGTAGAAGTGTTGAATAGAAAGGGGGACAAGGTAAACATTGGACAACAACATGACACATCCTCCTCTCGCGTCCTGGCCCTCGGCCCTCGGTCTTTCTCGTGTACGAACAGCAGAAGAAGAAAAAAAAAACCTCACAGGCCTCTGTTTGAGGTGGGGGGGGGGGCGCCTACAAACAAAAAAAGGACGCTGTTTGTCTCTCCTGGGATCAGTAAACATCCTCTACACAAACAAGATCCTTTGGAGCGAGAGATAGCGAGAGGAGAGAAAACCTCACACCAACAGGCCAGCTGTACTCTCACTCCCCGAGACCCTTTGATGTCCTCGCCGAGGGGTTGTAAATGAGAGCATCATGGGTCCCCACCACTGGAGATACTTTATATGGATAGATACATTGTAACCAAGTCCTGTTCCATACCTCAATGACAGGTACAATAAATGCGCAAGCAATCCAAAAATTACCTGTAGAAAAGTGTCACTAATCGAACAGAGACGTGTGTGTGTGTGTGTGTGTGTGTGTGTATGTGTGTGTGTGTGTGTGTGTGTGTGTGTGTGTGTGTGTGTGTGTGTGTGTGTGTGTGTGTGTGTGTGTGCATCCGTGTGTGTGTGTGTGTGTGTGTGTGTGTGTGTGTGTGTGTGTTTGTGTGTGTGTGTGTGTGTGTGTGTGAAAGAGAGAGTATTAATAAAAATTAACTGCATGATACTTTAAGTAAATCAGGCATATGTTTATTTTCCTCTGTCAATGGTCTCAAACCTTATTATATTTGCCAGAGAAATCAGTTCCATTAAACAATCGTGATCTCAAAAGTCAACGATCAACCAACAGACAGCTGTCAGAGCAATGCCGTAGTCACCTACAGAACATTCCCACAAACACGTGCATGATTGCAGGACTAGCCTATGGAGACTTTCCAAAGGTATAATAAATATCCACTCTACAATCTTACTGTCACTGAGGGGAAACTAAGGGTAAACCAAGTAGGAACCTCCCTCCCTGGTCACTGGAGGCTACGCCTTCCTCCCCTGGGTTAGACATAGAGATATGTGGCTCAGGCCATGGCTTGTACTCCAGCCTCAGGCTCTGTCTGGCCTTCTCCGCATGGGGTGAATGCCTGAAAATGCTAAAGGGACAACAGCCCCTTCCACCCCAACCCCCCCATGCCTGCCCCTCTCCTTTTCAAAAAGATGCTTCAAAGGAGAATTTTGTGTGTGTGTGTGTGTGTGTGTGTGTGGTGCTGCCAACAAGGTTTAACTACCCTACCTGGTATCCAGAAACCCATTGCCCACACTGTGTTATGCATAGAGATTGGGTAGCATACGGAAACCATTGCACACACATCAACAAGGGCTCTCTGATACACAATGTTTGTACATTCCCCGGAATGATCGTATTGATAACCTTGTTGATGAGGTCTGACAAGTCTGGAGAACTAACTCCATTCACAAGGTGAGGTGGTTTACAACAGTGCTCAGCATGGCGTGTTCTTGAACATCTCAAACCGACATTATTCTGATAGTCATAGGTCAAAGTGAAGAGCTTGTAATAGAGGTGGGCTGCCCATATGTTCTGTACTTCAACATTCAAATAAAGCATTTCATCTGTGTGTTTGTGTGTGCATGTGTGCGTGTGTGTGTGTGTTTGTGTGTGTGTGTGTGTGTGTGTGTGTGTGTGTGTGTGTGTGCATGCAAGTGTGCGTCGATGCTCGTGCACGGGTCCTGGTTGTGTGCGCAACATGTGTACATGTCTATGTGTGTGCCTTAGCGTGACTGTGTATTACTGTGAATGTGTGTGTGTGTGTGTGTGTGTGTGTGTGTGTGTGTGTGTGTGTGTGTGTGCGTGTGTGTGTGTGCGTGTGTGCGTGTGTGTGCCCTGCGCTCATGCTCCACTACATATTACCAGAGCCCCACCACTATCCTTTGTGTATTTGTTTGACTAGCCCTTAGCGCCCGGCCGGCCTTCAAGGCTCAGCTTGTTTGTACCAGCCGTGTTGCGGGGCTCGTCCTCCCAGCATGACACCCTGTAGCAGATCAAAAGCCCCAGTGATCCTTATCAGGGAACGCGCTTGTCTACCTTGTCCCCAGCCTCCTCACACTGTTGACCTGCGCTGTGCACAAGGCTCTACAGTTCCTCCTCTTATCTGCATGAAGGCCATGAAGGCCATCAGGCGTGATGGAGAGAGAGAGAGAGAGAGAGAGAGAGAGAGAGAGAGAGAGAGAGATGACACAACCTAGCTCAGGCTGAAGTAGAGCTTGTTGTTATTATTAGGTGCCAAGCACAAAGTGCGAGGCAACTTATTATTATTGTTGTTGTTGTTATTGTGATGAGATAAACATGGCACTTAATTAATCCCCGACAAGAACAGTTTTCATTGCTATTGAGTCGTTTTATTGAGATTCACCTGTGTTCTGTTACAGAGGTAATCTTTAACAGCAGAAGCTAGGGGTTATGTAGGGGTTATGCAACTCGTGGATGCCCACAGGGGAGGCTGCGGACATTAGGGGTCAAACTCAGAACCTCTTGGCTGGGAGTCAGACACAGTACATCGATTCCCCCACTATCCAGCTGACGTTAACGTTTTTTGCTTTATTCATCGATTGCCTTTACAATATAAATGGTTCCCATACTATAATGAATATATAATGAATCTGGAAATTGGAAAAATTGTCCTTCATACTTCAAACCGCCATGTCACTGTTGTCATAGAAACCAATGAATAACACATGAAAATGTGCGGTATCAAAAAAAGTGATGAACGCTGACGTTAATGTAGTCTAGAAGCGTGCCTTCACTGGAATCATCCGCGATCCATTCGGGGCGTCACCCCCTGTCGTCTCCGTCATATTCCCTGCGGCCAGCTGTTGCAGCCAACGCGGAGTGGACCTCTGTCTCGCTGATGCATGACAACAGTACATCTGTGTCGCTCGCATTTTATGAGTGTGCAGAACAGGGAGACAGACAGGGAGGAACCTGTGTCCAAAGTCACGACCCTACCCTGACCTGTGTGAGGGGAAATGGTTGAGCTGCTTGAGACAAAGGAGGAGAAGGGAGAGTCTGGGGCGGGCGGGGGGGGTGGGGGGGGGGGGGTTGTGTGGACACTAACAATGGGGCCGTACTCAGACTACGGGCCACACAAAGGCCAGGACTGAGCCCCCTACTCCTCTGGGCCTCCAGATTGCAATAGAGCCGGCATTTCACACCGGCCTGTGAACCAGCCATTCAATCAAACTACTGTTTAACCCGACCCCTCTGGCCAACACAGAAATCAGAATGGGTCTGGCGGGGATGTCTTTAGCTAGGTGACCTCATTAACCCTATCGGGAGCTGTCCACTCCTCACCGGACACATGGTTTTCCTCTGCTCTGTAGTTTCTCCCCTAGTGTTTCCCTTCCATATGTAAAGGACAGCTACCGTGATAGTGAAGGTTGCGCTCATCTAAATGAAAACCACAAGGTGTCACGTGTTTTGTGGAGCACGTCCCTAATTGATGTGCGGTAAAGGTGCATAAGAAACAACAACAACAAAGTAATCAATCGGTGTAGCAATAAATAAAACGTCCCGTGTTGAGTGTGGCAGAGCGATTGCTCTCCAGGGAACGAGAGACATGTCCAAAGCCCTCGTCCTGGTCAACTGCCCTGGAGACATGGCTGAGGAGAAACTGTGTGGCTCTCCCCCACCCCACCCCACCCCTCCACCACCTCTCTTCTCAATGGACTAGCCCCTCCCCTTCACCTGTATGCGGCTTGGATCAAGGTGTGGGGCGGCTGGGGGACGGGGGGGGACGACTGCATATCAAACACAGTGGGGCCTTTGAAGTCGCTGGAAACACAAACAATGATTTGGCCACAGTCGTAACAGCTTATTTGTCCCCTTTAGTCATTCATGGGATGCTTGTTACATGTCTATGCTTTCAAAGGGCTGGCTGGCTGCGAGCACCAGCGGTACAGTAGCTAGGCGGACTCTGAAGGTTTCTGCCTGTAGGGTTGTGGGTTTTGAGGAAGGCCATCTGGCTTCCTGTTCCTTAGATTTGATATTGATTTATTGGATGTACACAGGGCAGATAAGGGGACGACACACCAGCTGCCCAAAGCCTAGGGCCTCTTACAGTTGCCCAAAACCCCCGCCCCCTAATAGTTCCTTGCTTCATCTGCCTCATTGAAGCACATCAAAATGACACAACCCAAGTGCTTAAAGTTGTTGGCTATCCCTATCATCATGTTATTATTTATTCAAAATAATCATTATTTTTTGCTAATACAACTTCATTGTGCAAGAACAAATCTGATTGCTAAAAATCTAATCTGGGATTTGTATGACGTACTTCCATCATGCGGTACTCCATGGAACCATTTAACTAGCAGAAAACAGAAAAGTATCGTGTTTTTTTCTGACAACTTAAAAGAAATGCAATTTGCACATCCATCAAGACGTTTTAAGGACTTTGTGCCAGGATGACTCAATATTCTCTCTCCGAGAAGTCTATTGTATTGTAATGAGGTGCAAAGTGACGTTGACCCTTTCTAACAACCACTACGATCATTCTCACAGTAAGCCCATCGTAGGAACAATTAATAAGGTCAAAAACGTGGCTTCTGTTGGGCCTCCCCTGCCTGTAAAGTGGGCCAGAGCGTGTCGCAGTGTGGCTGGAGTTTCGCTGGCCTTAAAGGTGTCAACACAGCCACATGAATGAATCCACTCTGTTCTCTCACCAATTCAATGGCTTTTACTCTCACCCACCCCACCCGACTCTCATTCCCCACCCCCGAGACTTCCCCCACTTCCACCCCCTCTCCCCCCAAACACAAAGCTGTGATGTAGCGGTCTCAGATAATGAGGTGAGAATTTTATTGCATCAGTCTGTGAGCCTGGCACCAGCCTGTATGAGGAGGAGGAGAAGGAGAAGGAGGAGAAGGAGGAGGAGGTGGAGGTGGGGAGGTGCAGTCTGTGTCTCCTAGTCACCGGCGCCCTCTGTTGATCCGATGCCACGGCCCCGTCCCCTGACTGGATGTACTGAGATCGAGCCCCCTGTCACACACCAGCACTTCAAAGAGGAAGATCAAGGGGTGGTTTGCGCATGACGTCCCCAGCATGACAATGCCCTGGCCAGCCTACACCTGCTGCTACGTGCCGGTTTTCCTGAAGACAGGCCGGCTGCTCCCGCGCTGCTGGCCTCTGTGGAGGAAGTGCTCTTTCAGGGGCAAATATACATAGAGGAAGAAGGCAGTTCTCTATCTGTGCTCTGTATAAATATAAAGGGGTGGGGGTGAGGGCGGTGGGGGGCTAATGAGAGAGACAGAGGAGGGACAGTGGAGGATGGTAGGGCACTCCTAGGGATGACTGGGTTGGCATTGCCTGGGCAGATATGGATAAGACGATGCGTTTGAGCGCACATCCCAGTCTACTTATCTTGAAAGAAGGCCACAGCCCTGCTATCTCTGGCGCGGAGAGACACACATGCATCTCCGGGACAGTGACATCAAAGGGGGATCTTTTTTTCCCCAAAGCGTTTTCAAAGGAAGCCCCGAGACTTTTATTGCTCTTGGGTGCAAAGAAAAGCCTAGTTTAAACTGTGACATTCTTCAGGCTTCGGATTCCAGTTCTGAATCCATGTGCTTCTGTTAAGTCTGCTCCATTCTATGAGCTCATTTGTTACACGGCGTGAGCTCACAGGACAGCAGACACATTCACTTAATGTACAATTAGTTCCAGAACAGATTTGAAATGGACCTCATCTATTTCAGTCATAACGACTTTACCTCCATGACCTTTCAGTTAAGAAAACATTTGGCTCTCTGAGAAAGTGCCATCTTAACGACCTGTCCGTACAGTGCATTATCATTATTGCTTCCATTAAGAGATGACTACATTGAGAGGAATGAGAGGAATGAAAGGAAGACTGATTACTTCTACTCCGCAAGCCATACTCCCAAGAGAGAGAGAGAGAGCAAGAGAGAAATCAGGGATGATTTATAAATTTTGAATTAAAGGCTTAATTAATTTAATTAGCATTGTGCCAATGGGCCAGAACTTAGTCTATATCAAGTCAAGTCAAGTTATTATAGCAGTTGTAGTTATTCAAATGACAAACAAAAAAAATGAAAACAATAATTGATAGTCATTTATAATGATGGAAATTCTATGATTAATAAAAGTCAAATAAAGAATGTTAATAAAAGACAAAGGTTTTCATTGATCGTATCACTGTAAGTCTAACTGTAAATGAAAGACTGATCTTTGTATTAAGGTGGTCATGGCCCTGACCAAAGCGACCCCCCTAAGTGACGTGTCATTCCTTTTTTGTCTTTCGAAAGCAAAATGTTTGAGCCTAGCGCCATCTATCGTTGTGTCTCACTCTGAACACGTCGAAGGCGAAATAGCACCCCCTGATGGTGTTACAGTGAATTACCAACCCTTTGACATTACTGACAAGTGTGACGTATCTCACAACCACAACACCGCTGGCTGGGGGAAGAAGGATACTTTCGTAGTCTATCTTTAGGCCTAGTTGTTCAGGTAAACAACTTATTCTCATGGCTCTCTTATTGTAGTTAAAGTCGTTTGGTGACTATTCTGCCCGATTTAAAATGGCAACAATAAGAAAGGATGAAAGACTGACAAGTTCGCAAAGCTTTTCGTGTGTCGGTTTTGCGGGCATTTTCAGTAAAACGGTCACGTCTCCTTTGGAAGTTATAAAAATCAAAAGTCAAGTGGGCACCTTTCATTGCAAGAGAGGTTTCTGGCAAAGTTTTCATCTCATCTACAAAAACGAAGGACTTCGAGGGTTTTGGAAAGGAAACCTCGTTTCCTGTCTTCGGTTGTTCCCTTACAGCGCAGTTCACCTGGCAGCGTACAAAAAGTAAGTGATTTAATCAATAGTATTCATAACTTCCTTGATTAGACTGTGACGTTTCCTTACCTAATCAGCGGTGGAACAAAGACTAGCATTGTTGCTAACGTAAACACACTTCGTATGGCCAAACCAAGCATGCATACAGGGATATATGGACAGTTTTTATTCAAAATATATGTATCTCTGTGTTAGAGATTATAGGGGTTGTTAAGACACATTGACAACCTATTACTATCGACTTTATTTGATTGCTACCACACGGCACACGCTGTGAAGCATTATCCAGTTTAACACTTCCTTCTTTTCATCCAAGGCACACCCTCTCTTATTATCCAATCAAATCGCTCTGTTCCCTCAGTCGATGTTGTGGTGTCACCAGACACCGGTCTGGGGGGTCACTAAAGAGCGAAACAACCAGTTTCTAACATGTGAGAGCAGCTAATCATAGGTTCAATATAAGTGTAACGAATGTAAGTGGTTGTGGGCAGAGCGCCACGCTGCAGTGCCTTCATGTAAATATTGTTCCACCGACCAACACGAGGAAATGTACCTGCTGTACAAAATGTTCCAGGAAGGAAGTGCCGTGATTGGTTGAAAAATATAGCGGATTATTCGTTCATACACAGAGAGATTACTTATTTATTTAATATACTTTTTTCTTTTCTTTTTTTCTACGATAGAACAGGACATCTTCCTACCAACATTGTCGAAGATAATATTCCTATGAATACTGCAAATGTTAGGAATAGCAAGATATCTCTTGACAGGCAGTCAAGCTGAACAAGGTTTTAATATTTACCAGGCTGAGAATATATATTTCACATGGACAAGCCTGAGCATCATTATTTTCCCTGTTCCCTACTGATTTCCTCCTGGGCTGCTTCTGTCTCCAGGATAGTCCACCTTCACATGGATGAGATGGGCTATGTCTCACAGTGGAGGGCCATATTTGCAGGAGGCATCGCCGGCATTGCCGCGGCGCTGGCTACCTACCCTCTGGAGGTGGCAGAGACCCGCCTGATCGTGCAGAACTGCAGAGAGCCCACGTACACAGGCGTGCTGAACACCCTGGGCTCCGTCTACAGGAGCGAAGGACTTCTGGCTCTCTATAGGGGCTTCTCGCTGACAGTAATGGGTACATAGTGCATCTCCTCCAGTATGAATGTGCAATATAAGTTATGCAAATGCATGCTGCATTGAACGCAGGGCAGGTTTTACAGTCTTAATGACATTTCAGTTTCAGCACTGCTAGTTGACTAGTTGTCATGGCAGCGATCAACGGCCCTTTTGTAAAAATTCGAGGCTCAACAAATTCGAGGCTCAACAAATTCAAGGCCCATTCATTCAAGTACCATGTGAGATATTTTCAAAAATTGTCCATTTTATACAGCATATTAAAAAACACTTCATATTTTTTTGTTCATCTATTATACTGCAGAACTTCAGGAAAAACTCATCCTCACTTTCAAACTAAACAGCAACGTTTTATTGTTGCTGATTCTATTCAATTGTTGTTCACAACAGAAAATAACCAACATATTCATGAGTCTTTGCTAAGTAGAGGCTACAGAGTAAATCATCATCTAAATGTGCGACACTAGTCAGAATTGCTATGAACTAAAAAGCTTTCAGTGTGTGTCTCTTAATGAGCGTGGATGACCTTTCTAACCAACTCCTTTGCTCTGCTGCAGGTGCCTTTCCCTTTTCCATCGGCTGCTTCGCGGTGTACGCAAACCTGGACAAACTCTGGCAGGAGCCCCCCTTCCGCTTCAACTCCCTGCAGAACTTCATTAATGGATGTCTAGCTGCCGGGGTGGCTCAGAGCCTGTCCTATCCCTTTGACACGGTCAAGAGGAAGATGCAGGTAAAGTAAGCGTGGATCGCTGATGCTTAGATGTCAGACAATGTTGCGTTAAATTATTTCCAGCAGGGGGCAGTTTTGGCATTGCTATTCAATTTGCCTTTTTCGGGTCACTCAAGGTTTAAACCAACATGAGTGAGTTGAAATGAGTTGTCAGAAATATGTCAGGTGAGTTTTCCCTTCAGAAAGTCCCAGTGTCACGTCTTCAATGAACTTACAATCATGATAAGAGGGATATTAAAGTTTACCGGTAACCGTGATTAAAATACGAAATTGAGTACGTCCTCTTTGGTTCAGGATCCGCACAACAACATATGTAGTTTCACAAGTAAGGGACTGAATTCTGTAAGAAAGGAGACATGCTGAACAATAGCTCTGCAAAGGACAGAGTACTACATGGGTCTATAATAAGGCACCACGGGGTCATACAGCAGCTGAGAATGTGATGTGAATGTGAAAACCGGGCCGTGGTTTGCAGACGCTGTACATAAGCTCTCTAAACATAGTCGCGGTCACTATCACTTTGAAAGGCAGAGTCAGAGAAATGGGTTCCAAGTTCATTCAAGTTGATTTTCTAGGATTACAACAAGGTTTTATAAGCATCACCATATGTGATTGTTTTGATTGTTTGAAGATTTCTTCAGAGGAGGATGAGGAAAGTTAAACATTTATTTTATACGTTTTGTTTGAACGACAAGGTCACCACGTTTAAATCATGTTATCTATCTATCCATCCAACACATGGCAGAAACAAACTGAGCTAACAAACACCTTCACACTCTCCTGCTCACAAGCACATCCTCCATGTCACTTCACACGGCAAAACACTGATTGCCAAATCCATCTGGATGATGGATTCTGTAGAGCAGAACAGGTGGGACTTGTTCCACTGTGTTTTTGGAGAGCAATCTTGCTCAATCAAGCTGAAAGTGTCTTATCTGCCATTCTCTAGACCGACGAGTACATCCTTCTGAGCCAGAGAAAAGGTTGTTGCTAATTGGGTATTGCATCGTAAATGTCGACCACAAGAAGAACTGCATTACCTTGGCAGTGTCCTTTATAAATTGGTGGAAGTAGTTAACAAAATAGCAATGTTTATAATAGATGTTTTTTATAGGTCCAGTTTCCAAAATCCACGCAATATATATCTTGGTAAACATGATAGCATAGCTTTTATCCCTTTTGAAATGTGGGTTCCTGCCGTTCCTCCCCCAATCAGATTATATATATTATAATCTAATTGTTTGAGTAATGTGTATATAATTGTAACTTATATTTGGGAGTGGTTAACTCTCATCCAGGTTTGGAGCTAGGAGTTGCGATGTTATTCAGTTGAAATAGTTGATGTATAGCAATTTACTGATCTTTTTCCCCAATTACAATAATGACTGCAGTATAGAGAAATTTTATAGCATGATAATAGTAGTAGCCTGATTTTCACCCCATTAACTTATTCCTGGCTTTGCTGAATATCATTAATCTCAAACGCCCAGCTCATGCTATATGCACTGTGGTTCCTTTCTCAGGCCCAGAGTTCCAACCTTCCACATCTAGGGGGCGCTGATGTGCACTTTACTGGAATTCTGGACTGTTTCCGGCAGATGATCAGAAACAACGGTGTCTTTTCCCTCTGGAGTGGCTTCACTGCTAATACTGTCAAGGTGAGGATGGTCTATGTTGCAGACCCAAGGGTCCATTCACACACAGATTGACTAGTGTGATCCTAGCGCATAGAGACCATTATTTCGCAAATTACATCAGCATTGAGTTTGTTGGCTTCTTCCTGTAGTGATCTAGCCCTGCTTGAATAGAAGGTAGGGGATTTGGCATGCCCAAAGTGTCTGTTTTCCTTTCATACATCAACCCTACTTTTACACAAGCCAGCCTGCTGTGGCTTGTGACTACCTCAACCTATTCTCTGTCTTTGAAAGACGATCAGTGTGTCCATTCACATACTACGCATGCACCAGACGTAACAGAAAAAGAGGCAGGGTCTTGGGCCACGAGGTCCTCAGTGTAGTTCATCAGCACGGATATCATGAGCTAGGTGAACAAACCATGGAACAGCATGCCCCTGTCTCAAATTTCCCCTCCAAATGTCATTTGGGGATAGCAGTGGAGTGTATGCGAGTGCAATGCGGTACCAATCATTAGAAAAGCTAGTGTTTTCTATGATTCAATGCCAAATCGTGTGTGTGTGTGTGTGTGTGTGTGTGTGTGTGTGTGTGTGTGTGTGTGTGTGTGTGTGTGTGTGTGTGTGTGTGTGTGTGTGTGTGTGTGTGTGTGTGTGTGTGTGTGTGTGTGTGTGTCCGTGTGTCCGTGTCATGACGCCAGGTCACTCGAAAGTGCAGAGACGCCATCTGCATGTTGATTTTGATTCCATTTCTCCTTCCTCTACAGATCGTCCCTTACTTTGGGCTCCTTTACACCTGCTTTGAGATGTGCAAGCAGGTGTGCCTCTACCGCAACGGGTACATTGTCTCCCCTCTGAGTTACAAGTTGGCCCCGGGCGTTGACCAGAGCCTGGGGCCTTACGAGCTGCAAGAGGTGAAGCGCTATTTGAAGAACAGGAACTTCAGGTCGCAGGACTCCTTTAAGAATCGCTGGTGAAGAAACGGACCGTGCGACTCTCTGTGCAATAGATAATGAATGCGGCTCACAATGACCTCGGTGATAAGACAAGGACTCGCCGTGGCAAGACGAGTCGCATATTAATTTCCTTACCCTTGATTCTTTTTCTATGTGTTTATTACATTTCTGGACTTCTATTCCATCAAAGATATACCTCGACAAACACAGCCCTATACTGTATATTATCTGACAGTGTTATTATTGTTACCCACACCTTATTTCTCAGTATCTCCAGTTTGATTATTAACCATGCTGCTGTTTTAATCTTAGTCCTCAAGGGACTGGCATCATGTATGTATTTGTTATCATGTATGTATTTGTTATTTGCATAGGAAAATTAAGTCTTTGAAAAGACGCATTGTATTTCCATAGGAGTGTGGTTTAATGATGGAGACAGTTAACTGTACATGGGGATTATTCACCTAGCACCTAGCATGTTTGGTTTTCACAGAACTAGTGTCAATGATCAAGATGGAACAAGATGGCTACTAGCTGAATAATTTCCACTATGTGCCTTCCTTGAAAGTTTTCCATTTTCATTCAGGTTTTTTTGTGGGGCTTATTTTAAAATGTTTGTTATGGAAAACTAGATGTGCCATAGTAAAGAAAGCGGTTTATCAGTTTAAAAAAAAGGTTTTAATGATCAAGATGTTTCAATGATCAAGAGGTTTAACTGCACACGAAGAGTCCTGCCTGGGTGGTAGAGAGAATATTAATTATTTTATTTGAGCAATCATTTTTGTTGTTGAAGAATATCTGTTTATTTTGATCATTTGTCATTTTAAAACATTTAAAATCATGTAAATCCCCTGCATTGTGGCTCTGTGTCTATATTTTTATGGAGATAGTTTTTTGCCAGTGTATTACTATCACTGTGTCAAAGGTAATAGGGGAAGTGAAATTTAAAACATTTATCGGTGTCCCTAACGATAGCGCACACACACACACACACACACACACACACACACACACGACACCACCCCCACCACCATCCACACATTATTTACCCTCCCTGGCTGCCCTCTAGGGCCAAAAGTAACATAATCATTGTAGTTTGTTCTTCTCTTGTTTCAAACTCATACACATTACACATTAATCTGAAAGCTTGTTTTAAAAATGAAAATACCCACGTTTTATCACATTTTTGTGATTAACAACAAAGCAAAGTTCTGTAGACAACTTTGCATATTGAATATAGTGTATTTGCCCACTGGGTGAACAGGAAATGGGGTCATTAACTGATGGGGTGACCTATCTGCAGCTGGTTCACCATGACCTTTATTTGGCATGACCTTGAGTGTAAAAAAAAAAAAGAAAACTACCCGTGATGTGTAGAATGATAATTCTGGCTTGAGGTCATTGGCCTCAATTAAATGTCCATGTATTTGTAGTCCTTTGTTGTATTGTAGAGAACATTTATTCTAACTTATTTGGGAATGAGGGGAGGGGGCACATGTTAATCTAAAGCCACATTTGATCCCCGCCCCCTTGAATGCATGAGCACCAATGAAACACTAGAGGCCAAGTTGACGCTTTGTCCCGCGCACAGCCTTCATAAGACCCTTCCCCTGATTGTCTCTAGGTCATTTCAACCCAACCGGCAAACCTCACGCGGTCCTGCGAGTGAAAGGGAAGGTACCTTAGAACAACTGAAGATGGGTGATCAAGCAGTTTCTTTCGCCAAGGACTTCTTGG
The DNA here is from genome assembly GCF_964030765.1 of Micromesistius poutassou. Taxonomy (NCBI): domain Eukaryota; kingdom Metazoa; phylum Chordata; class Actinopteri; order Gadiformes; family Gadidae; genus Micromesistius; species Micromesistius poutassou. The sequence goes on from NC_140276.1 coordinate 6,650,701, forward strand.
CTGGTGGCATTGCCGCTGCCATATCCAAAACAGCTGTTGCCCCCATCGAAAGAGTGAAACTTCTACTCCAGGTGCGTGCAAAGACTGAAATGACTTCGTCCCCATTCTGTGCACTTTACCTCTGTCTAGTTTAGCTTTTGATATTGTTTTGAATCGTTTTGACTGGCTTTTCATATGTTAGACAAATATTGCTGACAGATTTGGGCTCTGATTTAAGCCATTAAATCAGAGCCCAAGACATTTCCTGCTTATGTCTGTAAGTTGTATGACCCTCTGAAGTTGGTTTGTGATCCAAACGAGGACAAAATGGTTCGTCTGTTTGATCAATTAAGTGTCACCTCGTGCGTAATATGCCACATAGCTAGCCAAAGGTTCACTAGGATATGCAGTCACTGCGTTATTGATTCAATTTGAATAAATAACAGAGTTGCACATATGTTCTTATCAAGGTCGCGCAAGGGTAGGCTAGAACTGGGCCTGAGCCAGCACTTTCCATTGCACTGGGCCTTCAGTCACGAGTGGGAGGTGGGGCATAGATGTTGAATGGATGTCGTCGAGGGCGGCCTGTTGGAACGACATTAAAGTGTCAGACCGCACTGAGACGATTTTAAAGTTTGGTGTTGTGTTACCAGCTGCTCTTCTCTGACAGTGAAAAACAGACTGGACTATTGCCTTGGCGAACCTACATGCCAGTTGGGAAGTTTTGTAATTGTGTAACCACAATTCAGTTTAAGTATTGTGCATCAGTTCCTCAGAAGTATTGTGCATTAGTGCATCAGTTCCTCAGAAGTATTGAACATTAGAAAATATACTTCTGTCTTGCTCCACAGGTCCAACATGCCAGCCAACAGATCACGGCTGACCAGCAGTACAAGGGCATCATGGACTGCGTCAGGAGGATCCCCAAGGAGCAGGGCTTCCTGTCCTTCTGGAGAGGTAACCTGGCCAACGTCATCAGATACTTCCCCACCCAGGCCCTCAACTTCGCCTTCAAGGACAAGTACAAGAACGTGTTCCTGGACGGCGTGGACAAGCACAAGCAGTTCTGGCGCTACTTTGCCGGTAACCTGGCGTCGGGCGGTGCCGCCGGCGCCACGTCCTTGTGTTTCGTCTACCCCCTCGACTTCGCCAGGACGCGCCTGGCCGCCGACGTGGGTCGCGCCGGGGCCGGTCGCGAGTTCAAAGGCCTGGGAGACTGTCTGGTGAAGATCTCCAAGTCTGACGGCATCAAGGGTCTGTACCAGGGCTTCAGCGTCTCTGTCCAGGGCATCATCATCTACAGGGCTGCCTACTTTGGTGTCTATGACACGGCCAAGGGTGAGTGCGCTGCTTGTGGTGCCAACAGGTCGCGGTCGTCTTAACGTCCGAATTTGTATGTGTTTGGGCGACTGACTCAAATGATTATGCATGCATGTTTGTTCATTGTTCGTTTTTTTCTTTCTCTTCCACAGGCATGCTTCCCGATCCCAAGAACACGCCCATCTACGTGAGCTGGGCCATCGCCCAGACCGTGACCGCTGTGGCCGGCTTTGTGTCCTACCCCTTCGATACCGTCCGTAGACGCATGATGATGCAGTCCGGCCGCAAAGGAGGTAGCTGCCATTTTTAACGCGCGGTTATCGTCGTGTCCCTTTAACGTTGTGGTAACACTGATCGTACATTTAAACCTTCAATTAACGTTTACCAATGTGTTTGTTTTCAAATTTCCCCGTTCTTCCTCAGCTGACATCATGTACTCCGGCACCATGAACTGCTGGAAGAAGATTGCACGGGACGAGGGCGGCAAGGCCTTCTTCAAGGGAGCGTGGTCCAACGTTCTCCGCGGCATGGGCGGGGCTTTCGTGCTGGTTCTGTACGACGAGCTGAAGAAGGTCCTATAAGTTGTCGCTGTTCGTGTCCACGGTTTCTGTTGTGACGACTGTAACATATCTTGTACATTTGAAAGGACTGAAATACCACTGTATTTATAGGGACCAGCTAGTATGTTCTTACTAGTTGTAGCGGGGAGTCTATTATGCACTACTTTGTTGGCCACGTTTGTTTGTTTCCGACCACCTGAATGTTAATCCTTCACCAAAGGAATGTAAAAATAAAGACGACCTACTAATTTAAACGTCATTCCTTTGTTTATTTGACTGCAGCCTTTTCTCTTATCATGCATTTAATGTATAGTTGTATATTTACAAGATGTAAATATACTACAGCTTTACTGGGAAGCCGTACGCCATGCTGACTGAAATATGATCGTGGCTACACTGGGTCGGTTGTGATTGGCCTTTACCCAAAGCCAGCTGAAGGGTTTGAGCTGAAATTTGACATTTCAATGTTTTTTTTTTTTTTTTTGCATCTGGCAGATGAAAGTCTTCCTGGTTTCACTGCATTGAATGTCCTTGCTGAGTTCTCAGCCTACTAGTGGGTTACTGGAAGGAGCAGGGATTACCTGTGCCAGGGTGGATTATTCTTTCTAAAGTGACTTTAGTCTCCCATCATCACGCCTCTTCTCTGCCTCCGACTGGTGTGACTAACACTTTATCCTTGAGCTGGTGGACTTCATCTGCCAACCTGACGTGCCTGCTTCGGGAGATGCACATGCACTACTATGATTACTACTAGCTCTACAATGGAGGGTGGTTGCGGTGACGGCGTTAACATGCTGTTTGTGGTGTTGACGTGTGTTTGTGAAAGCAACGACTACACACCAGAATGCGTCGACAGATTCCGTGAGCTTTCACACCAGCTGTAAGGCGCCATTGGCTTTTTGCCCAAATGTATACACAGAAGCGTACTGATTAACTTGCCAGGACTAGCTTGCAGTCAATGTTGTCACTGGCTGTATTTGGTCCCTTGATAGGAAGGCCATGGGGCTACTAGATTATTTAGAGCTATATTGACTCCATGAACTTTCATGTACATGTGTTATACAACGATGAGTGCAACACCAAACTAATGCTATAAAGAACAAGCGTACATTAGTAATAAAGTATTGTTTCATGTGTATTGTGCCCTTCTGGCAGAGCATAGAGATGGTAAGGAAATTACATTAGTTTCATTGTCTTTATCCAAGGGTACCACAAACTTGCTTTGGATAAATGATGGATGGGATGTCAATGTCTACATACGTGGACAGCATTAAATTCCACATCTACACTGGTGAATTGACTGCAAAATATAAATCAGACACTGAAAGTGTCTGACCTGAGCTGCTCTTCTCTGACAGTGAAAGACAGACTGGACTATTGCCTTGGCAAACCTACATTTTTACTCACAAATGATTCAAATTGTAATGGTCTACTAATTCTGTTAGATTGTCATGGCAGCTTTGGGACATAAAATTCTCACATTTGCATATCAGTAGGCCTAAACCAGCCAGGCGGGTCCACGGTGGTAATCCTTCAATTACCACTGAGCCCCCCCAACACAGACACACACACACACACACACACACACACACACACACACACACACACACACACACACACACGAGCTGCCGTCTTACAAACCAGGTTACAAGAATGGGCACAAGAAGGATTTGTCGGAAGGAACAGGGATCAGTGCCATTGACGTTCTGTTCAGCGGTGTTAGGCACACAGCGTGAGTTTGAGGACGGTAGACAACCAAGAGGCGGCCAGAAGTGCCAGAATAAGTGTAGGGCCAAACTATATAGACTGTGGTCCCTGCGGCATGACTAATATGAAAAAATGTGGAAGTGTTCTGATCGAAGCAACTTTTTATTTACTATTAAGGATATGTAAATATAAAATATAGCAATGTGTATAATATGTAATAGGCCTACTCAACGTAACTTTAGGCTACTAAAATGTGTTTAAAGTAGTATTGATGAGTGATAATGGTTTTAGATATCAAGAATAATCAAGGCTGGACATGAAGGTGAAATCAAACCCTAGTTTAATTAAAAGAGACACTTTTTGATCATTTTATTAAGGATCAAAGCGGTCTCTTTGAAATTGCTGTTCGGCTATATATCTCTGTCTTCATAGGATCCTAACATAATGTGTGTCGTGGAAATTATAACGTTGATGGCACAGGGCATTATATGTTCTAGGTGTGTGGCCCTTGGTTAAAGTAATAGAGCTGGAATACGAAAGATCAATCTTACGCGCAATCCTATGATATCATGCTTGATTTGGGGATGGGTGCTGCATGTCCAAAACATACTGTAATCATCATGGAGACTGATCAACGTTCTGCTGAAAGCATTAATACTCATTCGCTGTTAGGCCACCATGACATCGAGGCGAGAAAAACATTGTCACAAACATATCTTCCTGAATAGTTTTGAATAAAATAAAGAGGATACACACTGAATGAGTATTCAGGCCTAATATATATATATTAGTCTTAATAATAACTGACATAATTTCCACCTGACAAACCAGGGACTCGTTATCTCTTCGTTTTGTCCACCAGCGACCTCAGGTGGTAAATGTTCCATGTATTTCATTTGAACAGCCTATTGTTTGAACTCTATGCAGACGGCATGACAGCAAGAAACTCAGGTATGTTGGCCAAATGCAAATGAATTGATTAGGCGATAGAGACCGAAACCACGTGAATCACATTCCAATAGCATCGCCCACACTTCAATAGACCCCTTTACATCTGCAACAACGCATCGCAACTTGTAGTCCTACAAGGAAAAGAAGGAAGTAGAACTATTTTAGTATTCTTCAATTGATGGCGAAGAAAGCCTCCTGTTGTTTTTTTGTTCGTACACTAGCCCACGCCCAGACCCCTATCTCGAACAAGTTTGACTCTTTTTAACCTGCAGATGGCATTACATTATCCCCTAGAGTCCAAACCACGCATCTGCTTCCAATACGTAGGGGCTGCTGGTTCATCACTTCTGCTCCGAGTAGCCTGCTGCTCACGCCTCAAGAAAAACGGATTATATCAACACTAAGATGTCCATAACCAGCAGAGCAAGTGATAGGAGTAAACCCATACGTCGAAACTAAGTAAAAGCCACTACCAGCCAATACCACGGGAACTTCTTCGTAGGTGAAAAATAAGAAAGATGTACCCATGGCGGTTATGGATCGCCATGATTATGGGCACATTGTGGTACTTTTCAGAGTACGGGCAAATAGCGACTCAGTTCGTGTTGTGTGTGCTGTGTTGTTACCTCTCTACCCCGCCGATACTGAGAAACATGGGACAGGAGAGCGGCACACAAACGGACGAAGCAGCCCAGGAAGACGAGCATCGGGTAATGTACATTTTCGCACACAAAGATTAACTCTTGCGATGATCTACCCCTGCAAGAATATGCAATGTCAACAATGAAGAAATGTTGTATCGTTATAAAATACATCACTGTTACTAGGCCTGTTTACCTCGATGAGGAGCCCAATCATTGAGTTGAACATTGCGGCAAGTGCCGCAAGATGTACCCAGTTCATTTGCCAAATGCACTAGGGCTACCCTTGATTGATTTATCGTTTATTGTGACTAAAGTGACTTGGACGTCCTGCCAATCTTTCAAAGATTGGTATGCAGCCATAGCCCTCGGGGAATCTGCTTTATGTCAACAAAGGATACCATTGTAATGATGACATGAAGGCCTAATTGCTTTTTGTACTTCACGACTTGTTTCTGTTCTTGTTTTGTTTAGGGAAAAGTAGCTGGTGAAACATTTTTTGGGTTCGACATCTACGATGGAGGCAATAGCCCACAGGTTAATCAACAGGAGGACGTTTCATTTGAACTGCAATATCCCAACGTCAAAAGGTCGCTGAGGCAAGGTAGGGCTTACATTGACAGCTGGAATTTAACACTATAGTGTAAATGTACTTTGACATCTTTTTCCTTCAGAGTTCTGTAACAACAGTATGCAGGCATGCATTCAAATGTCCTATAGAGCTCATAGAGTCATACAGTTATACATAGTCATACAGTTCCCATTGTGTTATCAACCAAACGGTGTGTGTACAGATGACAGTGTTCGCACGAAACCTGCCTAAAGCATTAGGCTCTGCAGAGCTCATGTTACAAGGTGGAAGTGAAAGCTTCGTGGAAATAATTATCTAACACTTTTAAATGCGGTGAAAGCAAGCCAACAGTAGATCTATGTCAGAAGCAAATGTGGGTGGTTGGTCCCTTTTTGGCTTTTGAATCTTCTTTTTGGTATTCATTTTCCTTTTTGTTTACTATTGGCTTTTAGAGTTGCACACAAAACAAGTGCATATTATACACAAATCAATATCTAGAGAATATATACATGACTGTACTAATATCATTGTGTGTGTGTGTGTGTGTGTGTGTGTGTGTGTGTGTGTGTGTGTGTGTGTGTGTGTGTGTGTGTGTGTGTGTGTGTGTGTGTGCGTACGCATGTCTGTGTGTTTGCATACACGTGTGTTTTTCTGGGTGCGTGTGTATACATGTTTGTGTGGTCATGTCTCTTCGTGTGCCTGTGTGTTTTGCATGTGTCCCCCCCCCACCACCACCACCACCACCACCACCCCAGTGTTTGAGTGTGCTTACGGACAGTTAATCCTCCCATGGTATGGCGTCCCAGAACCCCCTGAGTGTCAGCCCCTTCACCAGGCTCTGGGCAGGGAGTTTGACCTGGTGATGGACCGGGTCATCAGCAGAGCCCGGGACTTTGACCTGTGCGAAGCCGCGGTGGGCTCCGTCCGCATCCTGACCCAGCACTTCCATAACGCCAAGCAGTCGGAAAGGTGAAGCTCTTCTCCCTGTCTCTACATCTATGGCATCCCCCTACAAGGTCTGAAGGGTCGTACGCACAAGGCATTGTGTAACCTAGAGTGGTTTGCGGTGTGGTCTGTTATGGCAGCATTTATGTCCCCCGTGAATCATTGACATTCTTTGTTTACGTGGAGTGCGTCTTTTAACCTGAGGTGTTTTATGTGAAGACTTACTACTGGCATTTCACCTTCGTTGTCAAAAAAGTGCCGCAACCATTACAATATCAAATTTAAAGATTCTCTCTTCTACACACAAGCACATGCACACAAGCCGTTGTTAGCTTTGGCCCATCGGCCAGGCAAGAGCATCCGTCGTAGGCCTGCCTGAGCCTGCCTGATCTATGCTCTTCCTAAATTTTTGGTTGAAAACCACACCACTGCGTTTCTACTCCCTAGTGTAGTATACTATTGTGTGTAAAGGCCTGACACACAACTCTTAATATATACACAAATCCCACATCGTACGTTTCCCTTGTCAACGATCAATTTAAACCAAAGTGTATTTGGTTGGTGTACGTTTAAAATCGGTTAATTACAAACTTTGCGTCTCCTCCCAGGGATCCCTTGTTCGGCTCCAGAGCAGAGGAAATGGCTGTCCTGCGGATGTTCTCCGAGACCCTGGTCCGCAATCTGTTCCCCGAGTCTCTGTGTGGGCTGGATGTGAATAGCTGTGCCCTTAATGAGATTGTTGCCTTAAAGGGTGAGCAAGCGGAACATGCGCATGCACACAAATGACTTCTTCTATATGAGAATACATTCATAATAACCCTGTATCATTTCAACTAGCAAGATGGGGGGGCGGCATCACAATCCCTCATCGCCTGTTTCAGTCCAAAGGCAGGATTGGCATTATCTTTTGTCGTGGGGGATGACATTGTGTCATTATTTCTATTCAGAAGTAATTCCTGTTGCGCTGTTTTCATTGCTCAGTTAGTTGTTCTGAATGGGCTTTGCATGGCCCCTCAGGGCATGTGTTTTCTTCCGCATGCGGCAAACCTGTTAGACAGCGCGCGTACGCACACACACACACACACACACACACACACACACACACACACACACACACACACACACACACACACACACACACACACACACACACACACACACACACACACACACACACACACACACACACACACACACACACACACAGCAGTGTCAAGTCAAATTTGACAGTTTCACAGTTGCTCTGGATTCCACCATGTAAACATGACTGTCTGGTATTCAATGGTAGTTCCTATATCATTTCCTTACATAACGATGGAATTGTTTTATTTTCTTGTCTTCCAGGTTTGGAGCTGCTGGTGACGTGGCTGTCAAACCCGGACAACTTGAACCAGATGGTGGTCGGGCAGCTGGACAAAGCCACCCCCAAGAGCTCTGTGGAGGAGCTGCAGGGGTCCGACTGTGACGGGACCTCCTCAGCCTCCCAAGGAGAGGAGGAGGAGGAGGAGGAGGAGGAGGAGGAGGAGGAGGAGGAGAGCGAGCGCTCTGAGGAAGAAGAGAGTGTTGAAGTGTGAGCATTTGTCTGGTTTTAACACGCTTGTTTTGCTTGTTTTGGGTTGGTTTGAAATTCTGCATTGATTGATTGTGATGTGATTTTCCAATCTTGTTCTGGCGGTTGTTGTAGGTCATGTGAAAATTCTCAGAACTCAGAAAACTCCTCGAGCCATAAGGAAAAGATGAAACAGAGATGTATGAGTCTGCAAGTATATCTTCTGCATTTAAAACACTTTTGGGAAATGTCTGTCCTTTCTGAACGTCAACCACACTTTGGTCCCATTTCCTCAAAGGATAAAAACGGATGTGGTGTTCTCACGGAAACAACCTCAAGTATCGTCTTTCTCGTGAACAGCAGATAGACGTGCCTAGACTTCCACTGTCGACTTTCATGTGACTTTCATGTGACATTAGTGTTGAAATAATTGTCTGGATGACCAAAAACAGCAGGGTGGTTGCAGTGTGCTTATGGACACATTGTGTGTGTACAACACAGTTGTCTGCCATTCATTCAGACTGACAGTAGTTGTTTGCAGCAGAACATTTTTGTATTTTGGGCAGTAAGAAAACCATAGTCACACCATCCATATCCTTGAACTGTTTCAAGACCCTATTAAAGTGTTGGACAACTGTGCTCAAAAAGCCTAGACTTGGTTTAAATCTTATGAGTAGAATTGGTGTTCCGTTTCCTCACCTAAACAACACGTGGCAGCAAAGCATTCTGGGAATAACCTTTGCTCATATCCTTTCTTATCTTATCTTATCCTACAACAGGAAATAAATTGTGCTTACTCACCAAAAGCATGCATGCTGTACTGCAACAAAAATGACTGTCATTAACTAAATAAATAATCATAAGGATAGGCATATGACTAATAGTCTGTTAAACCATTGAATACCCCCGCCCCAGCCAAGAAGCTCAAAGAAGGATGGGTAAAGTTTGTGGACAAGGTGAAATACAAGAGACAAAAGAAGAAGGCGAAGAAGAAGATGAAGATGAAGAAGATTGAGCATGAGCTCATGTTCAGAGCCATGACCGACCAGGGGCAGCTGAGTCACGAGGAGAAAGGCTGTAGCAGAGTGGCCTCCATTCGCAGCCATCAAGACTCTGATCCAGTGAGGTCCCTGCACACTGTAAACATGGTCACAACAAATGTGTTGATGGAAAGATACGAAGAACGGAACCCAGACCGGTTTGTTGGCTCTGTTTTACCAGGTGCAGGGCGATCTGGAGAACTACCTGGCCAGCGTCCAAGAGGACATGATGGAATTCAAGCTGTCGTACGAGATGTGGCGCGTTGGCCATTGGACTGTGAGCATCCCCAACGTGAGTGGTACATCTCTTTGGTGTGTTGCACATGACACAGCAGCTTGTTACTGCAAGTTGCAGCTCTGTAACATAATATCCTTGTTAAAGCTGTGTTAATGGTTAAACACCTATTTGGTGTGTGTGTGTGTGTGTGTGTGTGTGTGTGTGTGTGTGTGTGTGTGTGTGTGTGTGTGTGTGTGTGTGTGTGTGTGTGTGTGTGAATAGAATAATATTTCTGTATGTGTCACTGCACAGTTAAGGGAGCATAAGTGCAGTGTGCCATTATAGGTAGAACATGTGACAGAGGTACACCTTATCACAGATCCAGAGGTCCTGAGGACAAGTCCAAAGGAGTTGTGATACACTGTTAAGAGAGACATTTTCATAGAAACAAGCAAACTAAATCCTATGACAGAAAATGTGCTATCATACAACTAAATAATTGTATCATTCACAACATTATAAATACTAGGGCAGTACTGGTTCAAAAGGTGTTGGTTCAAAAGGTGTTGGCTTGATTAAGCTGCTTCCAGCTTAATCAAGAACTGCTCATCCAAACAACTCCATGCTTGACACTGTGCTTCGCTGGGTCCTCAGCAATACACCCACCAAGTGTGAAGTAAATCAGATGCACAAGTCGAGAAAATCCAAGGACAGAATTACATAAATACAAACAGAGACTCCTTCCATTTAAGGTAGCTTAAGCACTCATAAAATATCTTAACAGAGTATTTGGCTGCCGGCCTTGGCCTAGTCAATGCCAAAGCAGATTTATTATTTTTAAAGGAAAATGACATACAAAATGACTAACCCTGTTTTTCATTTACATTGTTTGCAATGTGGGAGAACATAAATCATGTGTGTCTGTGTGTCTGTGTGTTTTTAGGTGGAAGGGAAAGACGGAGAACTGTTCTTCACTCTCCACCTGGAAGAGAGGGACAGCCCAGAGAACCTCAGCTGGGACATACGGAAGACTTACCTGCAGGTCATATATTTCCGCAACAGATGGCAGGTTAGGACCACATTTGTGGACATATCATTTTAAATTCTGAAGGCTCATTTACATTTATGTTTTTGCAGATGTGATCACAGATGCTCCTGTAATTACAGCTACATACTGCATTATGCTGAATATATGTTTTCCAATGAAGAAAGTCCCGTTTCAGTTAATGTATTCGGGCATGTATTTTTACACCCGCAATAGATTATAAACAGATTGGTGCAATTAAAATCTATAGTCTTTATATGGTGTAGAGAAACACCGTGACTTTCTGTCTCTGTGCTTTTCATTCCAGCAGAGCCGCAAGGCTTTAGAAAACAAGACTTGTTGCATAACATTTACGTAATTTGGGATTATACCACAATGTCAAATTGGATTCACATGTTGTGTCGTGTCGATTTGCCGGCACTTTTAAACCAATTCCAACATGGTGGAACCATGGCAGTCACAACCTGTCATAGCCTCTCACTGTCATTGCCTTTTTGTCAGGACGCCACCAGACTCCCCTCCATCACGAATCTGGAACCAAACTCCCAGCAGGAGGCCAGTGCCGAGCTCAGAGAGGAAGTCAGAGTTTCCGTGGAGCTCTTCCTACAGGTACAACTCCCCCGTTAGACATGAGTCCACGCATACGTGACGCATTCAAAGTGGCAAGTTGCACTGTGGTGTTTGGTTTTTGCAAATGTTTTGGTTTTTCCCTTCCAGGAACTGGTCTCTGATGAGCTGATAGGCCACACTCAGCCAGTGTTTCAGTTCCTGTGCCCGCTGGACAAGCTGCTGAATGAGGATGAAAATGGTGGGGGGGTGTGGGGTCTTCTAAGTGGTCTGGCCTACCTTTTGACCCCTGGACAAGAGGAGGAGGAGGAGGAGGTAACCCCACCCTTGTTGTTTGGGAAAATTCAGAGTCGCGAGTCCTAGAAAGTTAGCTTTCCTAGCTCCGTAGCAACGGCTAAAAATGCAATGTTAATGTGGCTGAGTAACTTTAGCCGCAATTTGAGATGCGGCTAAAAATGAAATAGGATGGTGCTAATCTCCCCACACAGCTTGTGGGGCACACAAACACTTGTCCACAGTGGGGCACACAAACGCTTGTAAAATCCTGGAGGATGATGCTCTCTTAGAGAGTGATACTGTACATGCAAAAAAAACATGCAAAACCAGTCTGCCTCGAAATTCGTGCCAAGAATGTAAAAAAGTACACGTTATCATTCGTAACACAGTTGCTTGGTCAAATCCAAACACTGCAGTCTTGACGTTGCGCCACACACGGTGTTTAGCGGCGATGTCGCATAATCAGTTCCATTGCTCCCGGGAATGTGAAGATTCACGCTCAAATGGTAATCGCTGCATATTATTTATAAACGTTGATGGATGTCACAGAGGAATCGTGTGTTTTTTTTAAATGAGAGGGCGTACGTGTATTTGCATATTTATTCATACATGTTAGAAAAAGTAATTTGCATCGAATTAAAATCGTCGACAGTCTCAATTTGAATCAACAACAGTATGCCAATCCACGAGATATGATTGACATACTATTTGCTTAGTAACAGATATAATATGCGTTTCCATTCAATGTAAGAGCATATACATGTTTTTTAACTGTAACATGCAGATAACACTAGCATTTAGTTGGCAGTTTAATACAAAGAAACTTAAATTTGAGAATGAGAACAAAAATATATCTTATAATGAATCAAAGGCAATATTTTACCTCTTTATTCAAAAAGGACCTTGAACATGTCTCTGATGTCTTTTAAACGATACCACAGTGCCGCCATCTTTCGTGACCATGAATGTGTGTGAGTGTTTTAATGACATCACCTCACAATCACCTTTGTTTCTTCACAGCAGAATCGCCTAATTGTAGACGCAAAGGTGTGGTGCTCCCCGGAACCAGAGACCACCGGGCGAAATGCAGAACCTTCCAGCGAAGGATCGGCAAAGAAGATCACGGGCATGACCTGTGACATCTCCGACTCTGAACCCCGTCCTCCTGCCAAGGCATTTGAGGAAAATTCAGAGAACAGCGGCTCAGAATCTGACCTATACAATGCAGACAGAGGAAAAAACATGATGAAGGGACTATCTCAGACCAGGTCGCAGGAATGTCTGGTCTCCCCGAGAGAGGCCGACGACGACGACGTCCAGACGGTGGAACTATCTCAACGGTCGAGACACAATGTGGCCCTGCCGGAGGACAGTGAAGTCCTCCTGTTGTGGAGACATGCGCATGCCAAGTCTACTAAGAAGTCGGGGCTGCCCTTAAGACGGCCTGGTGGACTCCTCCGGCCTAAAGGGAAGGAGGAGTGCGCTCTGAGCAGGGAGGACAATCCCCAGGGTCAGAGAGGCCAGGTGTGCAGGGAGAATCTGGAAGCCACCAAAGCCATTTTTGATCTGTTGAAGGAAATCACGGGTTTGTTCAGATTGTGTTTTTTTGAAAGGTCAAATCTTGATTGATGCGTTTGCATTCATCCATTGTTTAATGAGCTTGAAAAGTCATTGTCTAAATGATTTTCTTCCTTTTATCTTGCAGGCAACTCAATACTCTTGAACATATTTGATGCCATTTTGATGCCTGTCATGCCGATCCTTAAGAAGTAAGGGTCTTTCACACTTTATACTTTCACATTCTAGCTTGTAGAGTGTGTGTTTGTAGAGTGAAGTATCGCTTTCAATTCATGCTTCGTCTCCCCCATAGAAAAGTGAACACCTTTCTGAGCAAGATGAACCCAACAGAATTGCAAATGGCGTCTTACATCGACAACTTGCGTAACAAGCAGTGGCCGTCGGGTGCAGCCACACACCCCGCAACCCCCCGAACAGCCGAGGAGCAACAGGAAACCAAAGATCGAGCACATCAACTCATCAACGCTAAATGTATGTGCCGCCCTTCTCATTGTGTGAAGACAACCAACAACCACTGTGGCTTTATATTGCTCGTTGTTTCATGATGCACGACCAACAAGTGTTTCCTGTGTTTTTTTGTTCTTGACCCAGTTTCCAGCTATCTCATCTTGAAGAAGATGGATGTGGAAAATGTTTTTAGACTTTTCCAGGACAGCGAGGAGAACAAGAAGTTGGTGTATGTGAGTATCTGAAGCGGAGGCATTTGAGGGATGTTACTGTCTTTGTCCTAGCCAAGCCTTGTTCATCACTTTGATTTGTTGTGGCCTTCTGTTTGAAGAAACGAGCGCGCACGTGAGGATAATGTAGAAATCTCAACTGCTTTCTTGTCTGTATTTTTCTGACAGATGCTCCTTTCATTTTTGCTGAAAGAGTTTTTACCACACGAGGACGCCCTGAATGTGAGCGCCATTTATCTGCAGAAAGTAAACCACAGCAACAACAGCAGCCGTAGCAACTGAATTGTGAAGCGTACAGTTGTTGTTTTTGTTCCTCAGGTACCATTTTAGACTACCTCTAGGTTGGACTTTTTAGAACAACCTAGTATTTATTAAAAGGCTGATCACTGCAATTACTTTTGTGGCTTAATCATATGGTTGAATCATTTTATTCTTCTATTTGACCTCATATGCCTTTTTAAAATATCGAGAATTAGAGAATTGTGATTACAATTGTGATTACAACTATTTATTTTTTAAATATTGATATGTGTCTTCTTCTTTTATTAAATTAAATTGAATTGATTATTATTCACACGCCATTTTGGAAATGGCGAGTGAATAGTAATCAATTTAATTTAATTTAGAAATTAAATGCCTTATACATGTTAACAATTTACATCAATGTTGGTCCTTGAAACCGACCCGTATGGATTTCACTCGGGAGTCTGGGCCCCCCTTGGGACCCCTTAACAAAAATACAATCTCACTGAAAATATTGAAGCACTTGAAAGGGGAGAATGAATTGGGTCACTTTGTTTTGTGTTGCATCGGTTCCAGATTTCATAATGCTCAATAATCATACAATGTCTGACATTCCTTTTTAACCATTTTAATTTAACAAAAAATGTCCAATATTGAAATAAACAATGGAGTTATACTCAAACCTTTGTCGGATATGCTTTGTGTTTATTTATTAGATGATAGGAACATTTAAATTCTATGTTGATATTATGTAAATTATTTGCTTGTACCAGCAACCTTGCTCCTCTATTAAATAGAGGGAGAATACAGCATCAAAGATGTTTCATCCAAGGTAAACCTAATTATATCATAAGGGAGCCCCTTGTAATAAATTGGTATAGGTAATGTTATAGTCAGCCCTTTCTGTGTGTGTGTGTGTGTGTGTGTGTGTGTGTGTGTGTGTGTGTGTGTGTGTGTGTGTGTGTGTGTGTGTGTGTGTGTGTGTGTGTGTGTGTGTGTGTGTGTGTGTGTGTGTGTGTGTGTGAGAGAGAGAGAAAGAGAGTAAATGGGTTTATCCTTCTAAATAACTTGAAATGTGCTATGACATATCCAGTTTCCAAGTTACATTAGGATTATGAGCTGGAACAGTAAAGGCAATGAGTCAGTTTTACCTTATTTGACAGAAATCGATGAATTTACTGTTTATCATGGCCATTTGAAAAACGAATATGTATTACGCTAAAGTAAATGAAACCCCATTAACAAAACTCTTAAATAACTTTGAAATGTACCATAACGCATCCAGACCAAGTTACAGAAGGAATGTGAGGTGTGAAAAACAGAATTGAATGTCCTATGGTTCACCCTACTTGTGTGGCGTATCCACGCCGACAGGGGGCAGCATTCAGCAATCGCATCTCGTCGTAGGCTCCATTGAGTAATTCAAAATGGCTGCGCCCTTAGAGGTTCTGTCAACAGCGTGAAAGTCCAGATCAAGTCGCAGGTATGATAAAATAGCGGTAAATCAGTCTTGATCAATAATGCTGTGTGTGAGCTGGATGATACTTAACATGGATATGCGAACCTAGTCATTGTCGTTAGTACAGTAACTTGACAGGTGCATAGAAGTGGACGAATATAAGCAGTCGTTAGCATGTTTTAACGTTCAAATAATTAGAGACGCTCTGTTCACCTTTAAATTATAAGAGGCGTCTGCGTGTATTTTACACTATCCGTCTAAATCACAACAAATCCACTTTATCATACCCTGACGTTATCTACTGTCTCATTTCCACTTTAATACTCTTTCAGCTTACTACCTTACTCTTGTATCATATAACTGACACATAACATATAACACTGACACTGATTCAATTGTAGCCATGTATGTACAATGTAGCCTACGTATTACAGGCCGTGCAAGACATTGTGGAGGGGAATGTGTCTGAATGACGAGGTTGTCTCAAATGCGAACATGTCATGAAGGTCACAAGGTGGCAGTGCTTGCTCCCTTCTTAAAACTGATGTATGGCCAACGTTATAAAATGGGTTTCCATTTTTTTTTTAATCATAGTATGAAACCATCTAACTGCGTAAAACCAAACGTTTATGATGAAGTGTTTGGTCGCTATATCTGATTGTGCCTGATGAATACATTGTTTTACGGTTGAAATGTGTTGTCCTTGGCAGGGTTGCCAACTTTGGGACTTTGGCTGGAGTGAGACTGCAAAATGTCAGTGGGCATGCGAAGAGCGCGTGCGCGGCGAACATTTTTGATAACCATAACCCAATTTTTTTTACAAAACAGTCCTCATTTACTGAGTATAAACAAATTGAAGGAAGGCTTATATAAAAGCCATTGGCTGTTGTTGGCGTAGGACATTCAAAATGTGATTAGATATGTTTTAATCATGCATTTAATCATGCATTGACATGGGAACACAGCTGTATACTGATACCTACTGCCATAGTATTTAACCAAGACCTCAGAATTTATTCCCAGAAAGAAGGAATTTAACAGAAGCTAACAGTGTGTTATGGCCTTTAATTTGTTTAGTAATTTGGTTATTGGTTGAATGCCTACACTACAAGACACCTTGTCATTTTGTTTTGAGGACTGTCAAACCATGAGAAAACCTTTAGGGTCTATATTGCGAGAATAGGTTACTTGGACCCCGCTAATTGCCAAATGTGACTTTATTTAGCCTAATGACTGATATTGAAAAGTAACAACATGGAATTAATGTTGAATCTGAATAAATACTCTGTTCTTATTAAAATATTTGAAACTGTAACATGGCCTATGGATTATGTAGCCTATAGAAGCCAAGAGATTCAGTAAACTGATGCCTATATTGACTTGTTCTTTCCGTGCTTAGCTCGAAAGGCACTTGTAATATAATTAAAATATAGGCTAAGTAACACCAAACTAACAATTTCTAGTTGAATTCCAACTAGGTCCACAGTCCACACAGAGAGGAAGAGAGACAGAAGACATGGAAGGAGGGAGGGAGAGAGACTGGAAGGGTTTTTGAAAAGGATCATGCCATTTAAGAGAAGTTCTCTGAAAAGCGGAGGTATCTTTTTGCCATCTTTCTCTCTTGTTCAAATGTTGGGAATCACATAAAAATGCACATTTGATGTTCTTGTTCATTTTGATACCCTAGCTGTAATTTTAGGTTAAGTATTGAGTAAGTAAATTAAACCAAATAACAGAGTATCCAGTAATAAAACAAACGTAACATTGTTATTTTAAAATGACAGCAGAACTAGTTTGAGGCATTTGCGCTCTCAGACCTTAACCAAGACTTTATTTTTTTCTTCCCAAACGCGCGTCTTTCACTCAAAAGAAACATTTCACGCACAACTAAAAGACACAAGGGAGTGGCAACAGAGAAAGATGTGCGGAGGACGTTGTAGATCAGCCTGCACTGCAGTCAATACAGTTGGTCCGAATAGATGGATGGATAGATAGATAGATCTAACAAGCATGTTTCCTGTATATTCTGTGGTCTAATAGTGCGTGATCAACAGTGAATGAACGGAAAAAAGTTGATATTCTTTTCAAAGATGGGCTATTTGGTGTGATTTCTCTTGCGTGTGCGTGAGAGTGTGAGATTGATGCTGAAAGTGTGAGTGTCACGCCAGATGCGTGAGAGTTGGCAACCCTGCCTTGGGGATTTTGGTTATGGTAATATTCTATCTCACTACACGTATTCTCTTTGTGATCAATGGCTCCTAGTAGCAAGGAGGTTCTGGTATAAAACATACTTATATAACTTAACTTAACATAACTTATATCCATGTGGAGCTCTGCATGTTGTCTCGGTGACCATGAATATCTAGTCTGGGTTTCAATAGATTCCACATCAGACTCATACTTTAATGATGTGGCATTTCATAATGGTGATCTACATTTCTGTTATTGGAATCATCTAGCTGGGTAATTCATCCTATTCAAATAACTGTTCCACTATGTCACAACACCTCTCCTTTCTATCTTACTGTGAAGATAGACTTATAAGCTTAGCATGCACGCATTTATAAGCTTAGCCTGCTCTTTTGTTGATTAGTCTTGATTCTTTTTATTTTTGGATAACATTTTAATCTAAACTGGATTTTAAACACATTTTCTTAATGACTATTGTAGGGTAAATGGCCTGATGTATATTTAATTGTAGCAGTTTCCCAACAAACGCTGAGACAAAAGCCCAAGAGACATACAATAAGGCGTAAGGCGTATAAGTCCTACCACATCCACATCCAAAGCTTTCACTATCTGGATAGCAGCTGGCCTCTTTCATGCCTCAAAAATGTATTAATTAGAGAAGCCCTAATGGAGGGGGACACTTAGGTAAAATGCGTTGAAGAAATAAGCCCCTGTTGAATATATATGACCATATCATCAGGCTTTATTGTACAAGAAAATTCTAATCACTTGCGTAACAACTAAAAATTTATTAACAATTTTTAATTGCTACTGGGACCAATTACTGGTTGGGGATAACACAGTGATGACAATTTTCTCACTCGCTGTCTAAACCCGATACTCACTTGTTATTTCCTTCTAGTTCACTTCATCTCTCCTCCCTTATCTCCTTATTGATGGTGACATCAATGAATCGGTAGCTCCTCGCCCCATCCGCAATAGAGCTGGCTGATGATAATGATGTATTTTAAACATGCTATCGATAATAATGAATGTGGACATTGTCGTCAACCCATACTGTAATGCCAGAAGATGACAAGCCAGCCTTTAGACTTAATCAAGCGATGTAACATGTATTGTATTATGTATTGATGTGAGTAGTAGTAGTAGTTTTTTTATTGACACATCAATTGATGGAGGTGAACTGATGGATCCTCAGTTCACCACCTCAATGGGACATGCTCTCTATTGCTATTCTGTGTTCTGGCAGTCCTCACTGAACAAGGTCCTGAAATTAACACCTGCCAAGACCAGTAAAGTGTGTGTGTGTGTGTGTGTGTGTGTGTGTGTGTGTGTGTGTGTGTGTGTGTGTGTGTGTGTGTGTGTGTGTGTGTGTGTGTGTGTGTGTGTGTGTGTGTGTGTGTGTGTGTGTGTGTGTGTGTGTCACACTTGATAGAAACATTACACGGCCCCCACATGTCAACATGGTGATGGATGCTACGCTGTTTGAGTGACAGGCGTCACGTGCTGTCTTCTAGTTTTGCCATCAGCCAATTATGTGCATCAATCATAATGGTGGGTGTTCTGATGCTGTGTTCCACCGCTCTGTGTTGAAGACCAATGTTTTCCGAGGCGGCACGTAAAAATTCCAAGTGGCAGATAGAAATATCCGTCAGCCCGTCAGAGTGAAGTGTATCTCAGACTGCGAATTCAACACACATAGCAAGGTTCTACCCAGAGGCTCCGAGCTGGGCGACACGGTGTGATTTGTTACTTTTTATTGCTGTTTTTTTAAGCACGGGGTATGACTTGTGGATGTTGTGTTGCCAATACATGATTCCTCACAGCAGTCCAAGAGTTATGTAAAGACCTGCTTAAGGACAGT
The DNA here is from genome assembly GCF_964030765.1 of Micromesistius poutassou. Classification (NCBI taxonomy): domain Eukaryota; kingdom Metazoa; phylum Chordata; class Actinopteri; order Gadiformes; family Gadidae; genus Micromesistius; species Micromesistius poutassou. Next base: position 6,670,080 of record NC_140276.1, read on the forward strand.
CCTATATTCTCTTACCGAGGTTAAAACTAGGATCACACAAGTTCTGTTTCAAGTCCCTAAGGGGAGCTTTCACACTCATCTGGACTTATTTGTCCTGTTTTAGGGCCCCTTAACACTTGGCATCCAGCAATCAATACACTGCCTAAGGTGTGGTGGATGACGGAGGAATACTAATGTGGAACAACACCGGAATACCGCCCGTCCTTTTGTAACAACATTTGATGTCGGCTAATCCTCTAATCTCATCAGGACCATCTTGACTAGCCCTCACGGATCATGGCTCCCTACTATTAAGAGATCCAGGCTGATCGATCTGATCAGTATTCAACCTGTGCACGCTTTTGTGCACCTCCCCATCTTGAATCCAATATTTTCAAAGGCCTAACAAATCACAACTTTATTTTTTTAATTTTTTTTATGGTGCTTAGAAGTGGTCGAAGCTTTTAAAGGCTCCAAGGTCATCGGCCGTTTAAAATGTGTCTGTTCACTACAGCCAAGCCGGCTTTTATTTAACGGCATGAAACTACCTATTTTTGCAATGCATATACGTTTATTTTCCAATTATCTATGCGTATCAGTATTCTGATTGCCTATTGCCAAGCTAATTTAAACCGATGCTATGGTGACCTTTAGTGAGACTGTTTTTTTAAGAGTTCACAAATGTTAAGCCTATGTTGGTTAATGAGACCTTGCAAGACATACAATGGCTTATTTTTCACTTGTACTGCATTGTACTCTGAAACTGTGTGGGCGTCAAGGTAACCGCATAGCATGAGGCTTTTCTTTGGATTGGCTGCCAAGCGAGGAGATGCTGTTGTTGTTGCTCATTATTGTTGTAGTTGGGTAAATGAGCATAAAGGATTTCAACCTAGATTAAAAAAAAAAAAAAATCCCAAAGGTTCGCATATGAGGTATTCTCCAACGCACCAAAAACATCAGCTCAAAGCCTTACTTGGTACACCAACCGCACAAGAACACGCATTGTTTTTGCTGGCTTTAATTGTGTTTGGATCTTAGAATTGTCACAAAAGCTTCAGGTACCATCTTTATAACACACTGAGTAAACAATGCAAGACACAATCTGTCACTGAGGGGAAGTGATCAGGGATGTGATCAGATTACAAAGTGGTGCCTCAAATGGATGTAATTAGATGGGTAATGTGTGTAAGGAACAATGAAGGCAAAAATTGCTAACACAAATGTACTTGGTACGAATTCAACTCGTATTGTTCGGGACTTAGTTGTCCCGAACAAAAGCAGAAAAGCCTTTTTTCTGTGGCTAATAAAATGTCGGGCCGTTGTAGTGAAACAGAGCATGGTGACGTTTTTTGCTCAATGAAATACTTTCCCTTTAGCGTCTTTAATTATGACCTGAAACACAGAGCTGTGCAGGCCTCACTGACCCCATGCGGCTCATGGACTAGACTTCTGCCATAAAATAACAAAAGACGGCGTAATCTCAACTAAACGCTGCAGTAGCACCGCTGTGTTTATTCAACGTGCATTTGCATATTTTTTGTATACAAATGAATTGTTAATCTTTGCTTGTTTGCCTCAGATATTAAGTCGGCTTTAATTAGATTTGACCAAGAACCGTTTTGAATTCTGAATACCAGACAAGGTTTGTTGTGTGGAATCACAGTGAATGGATGATGAAAGTTGACAATGACTGGGAATAGAATAGAGTTTTTCATGTGGTCCCATTTACTCACATAATGCACAGGCTGATTATCAAGGACTTTCCCCAGGAAGGACGTTTCAGCTTTTTGATTGAATTTCTCCTTAATGACATTTGACATGCAAACATATTTTGAATGTTTGATGAATTTGTCAATTATACATTTGTTTAGGCATTATCCACAAGTAAAACAAATTGCAGTGTAGTCTACATTTCTCTCACTGCAGTTTCCTGGCAGGAATGCATCAGAGAAAACATTGGCAGAACTTGGTTCAAGAATACCCCATGCAAGGCTCTTTGCAAGGCTCCCTTACTTTGTTCACCCAGAGCTTAATTAAAGGTCCCATGACATGCCACCAGGTGTGAGTCTGATTAGCCGTTACAAGCCGTTTTGAAGATCTGGCTCTTATGACACCACAAGTGGGCATGTCCACCTAGATGTGTGCAGATAGATGAGCAAAGTTTGCTACAGTCCACTGGGTAGGCTGGTAGACTGATCTATCCGTCACACATCTAGGTGGACACCTAGATGTAAGAAAAAATAATGGGACAAAAAGAAATCAAGGGACATTTAGAATAGATAAAAATGTGCGATTAATTGCGATTAATCATGAGTTAACTATGACATTAATGCGATTAAATATTTGAATCGTTTGACAGCACTAATATATATATATATATATATATATATATATATATTCATTCATTCATTCATTCATTCATTCATTCATTCATTAATTATTACCTGGCAATTGCAGTGTCAATTTCCATTATAGTGCCTGTAATAGAGGCTGGCACTGCCGACCAAAAAGAAAACCGCAGCACGAGGATATGAAAATATCCGAGCTAGCAGGAACACACTTTTGCGAGCACTCGGGCAAAGACGGTGTTTGTGTGCATGGGGGCGTCGGCTTCCTGCTGCTTAAATTACTTGCTCGCTGAATGAATGATTTTCTCCCCAATGGATATATAATTGCGCTTGCAAGAAGAGAAATACTGCCTGCTAATGCAGTAAAAGTGCTCTCAACTATCAATAATTTTTGTGCACGGATGTGTTAGTTTACAGCAAAGGTTTCAGAAGGACTGGTCCATTCAATGTATAAGAACGGACAGTTCTAACTAAGTTCCTATACATTGAATCAATGGACCAGTCCGGCCAAACAGTCTGTTCACGATAGTCAGTATGTCCTTCTTTGGTGCTGGCAAACCAAAGACCGTTCTTATCCATGGGTCTGACTATTATTTCTCAATTTTTCTCAATTAACTTTCACTTTGGTGGTCGGGCTTATGTTTTGCCAGACCCTGGATTCACTTCTCAAACGCTCAGAGCTTGGCCTGGGCATGACTCCATCCATTATAAGTCAAAGCAACAGCAATTTTCACCAATCGTGCTGAATAACTGAGAACGGCGCATTGAAACCTCAACAAGGTCCTCAACCGACCTTCTAAAGTGTTCAGGCTGAGCGGCTAAATTTGAGTTCAACCCTGCATTTTCTGCGATAGCACATCGTTTTGTAGTGTGTCTGGATTGGGAATTCTATTCCGGGAGGAAGTTGACGCCTTGGTTTGTGCGGTTCTCTCTGGTTGCCAAGAAACGATTGGAATTGCTGCTCAGCCCATCTGCAGCTTGTCATGTTTGATAACTTGAGTTTCTTCACTCATGATTTGATGTATGCTGCTCTGCATTTTTCCAATCAAATATCCCAGGATCCCTCCCGCAGCAAAAAATAAGCACGGCAAACTGAAATCCTAGTGTTGACGGTAAACTAAAGCAACCGAGGTATCTAAATAGATTCGGTTTTCCGAGCGGTTGTCAGTAGTCTGCTCATCAGCTCTAACTGCACCAAAGCAGCCGTTGGACTACACGGTGCGCGCCCTCTGACAGCCCCCCTGGGGTTACTTAGGAGCGTCGATAGAACAGCAAGGCTTTCCAGGCAGAACTCACAGGAGGTTTGCAGCTCTGTGGTGGAGCAACAGGGGGGGCTCCGTACGTCCTCATGATCCTGCCTTTTTTGCTGATCTAATTGGTTTCCCCACCCCAGCCTGTTGGTTCCTGGAGGGAAACATGGTTCGACTTTCACTCTCCCACAAAGTACTCTGCCTTTTATTGAATTCAGAGCCCCCCCCAGAATCACCCGTCCGGGCATTAAAACCTCTATTTGTCCCTCGGGCTCCAGTCATTGATCTTTCTTTACTTTCTCAATCCTTTTTTTTTAACTGCCATAGCTGCATTTTTTCTTCAATAGATTATAGGCCTCTTTTTATGTATACTGCTTCCCTAAAGTACTGCCAACAGTTCAGGCCAGTTGCCCCGCCCCCACCCCCCCCCCACCCGCCCGCCCACACTCCTCTAATTAACTTCTAATTTGCCAAATGCATTGAGCGGTCGAGTGAGAACGAACACACTTGCCATCCTTCCGTTGTGGAGTGACCCCCTCCACCGTCCACACATGCACAATATTCATATTTTCTTGACCCACTGTGCAATTGCAGCTGACGACCAGAAGGACCCTTGTCTCTCACTGATGGAGGGACTTAGCGCAGTGCTGGGGTGGGAGGGCTGGAGTGTGAGAGCTGAGGTGTAGGAGGGCTGTGGTGTGTGGGGCTGGGGTGTGAGGCGGTGTGCGGGGCGGTTAAGTGCTGTGCCATAGCTCAGGGAGTCAGTGGGGACAGAACTAGTAGGAGGAGGCAGACTGAAGGTGGTGGATGTGTTTGGCATGCTGCCAGTGTTCTGAGCCCACACGGAAGTTTTAAACACCTTGCAGGTTGTCCAGCTGCACACAGCAGAGGGTCATTACCAAGAAGCTCCACTGGATGAGATGTCTTCTGCTGTGTTGATGGAAGGCAAAGATTTGTGTTGCTGCTCCACTCCTTTTAAAATGGATAGACGTTGGAGTTAAGGCCCGTGGGTGTCGGTGTATTGACGTGTGTATGCTGTTTCAACGTTCCGGACCGTGTAAATGATTCGCAACAGTTGATAATGCTCCGGAGGCTCAATTTTCTTCCCACTGTACAATACTGTTGGTGGTCAAAGTATGTGTGTTCTTCTCCTCATCCTTCCAGGAGCAAACAGGCCAACCACCACCATGTCGAAGATCTCCAAGGCCGCCAAAGCGGTTAAGAAGCTGGATGTGAACAACATGATCCGGGCCATAGTGAGGTCTGGACAGGCCGCCCCTGGACCCCCACTAGGCCCCATCCTGGGACAGGTAAGGTCCCACGCAAAAAAAAAGACCTCACGTGCCATCTTGTTCCCATCCTTTTCCTCTTGATTGCTCATCTTGGACCATGCTTAAACACTGCATCCACACATTGTGTACTTTTACCATTGAAAGAAATCCCAATCTTTGGAAGATTTCTCACTAAACGCATCATCTTATTTGACCCGGCATGACCTGTCTTGTTTGTAGCCACCTTCCCCACATCTACCTCCCCCCACCCCCACCCCCCCCCCCCCCCAGCTACCTGTACATCAATCACTCCCCTGGCTCGGCTGCCCGGGCCTCTGTTCATATTCTCATTCCCATTCTGGTGTGACGGCTCTGTGCTACCGAGGCCGTCACGCTCCACCTTAGCCTGCAACCTTTTCCCTCTGCTTGGGGTCTTCTACACCAAATGCTTCCACACTTTCCCCCAGACCCAAGGTGTCAGCGAAGAATTTAGACTATCCTCAATCGCGGCTTTTGTTGTTAATGTGTATGACCATGTTTGTTTATGTGTATGTGTTGTTTGCGTATCCGCATATATACGTTTCACTTAGCAAGGCAGGGAGGAGAAGGAATCTAGTTTAACACTTTGCCTGGCGTCAGTACCCGTGTGTCAGAGCCATGCGGTTGTTTTTTGTGTTTTTTGAAAGAGGTTCAGGGATGAGGTTCAGGGAGGTTTTTTGATGAGGTTCTGCATGCGTTAGGCTACAGTAGGTACAGTTTATCCGACCGTCTGGGATAAAAAAAAAAAAAAGACGACCGTAGCATGGGGGTGTCGCAGCGGCGCGTCGCTCTTGATCACCAGATTCACCACATCCCTTTGTGGTGTCACACGAAAATATTCCTCACGCAAAAAAAAGCCAGTGGCCCCCATCCAGCGTAAGAACTCGGTGGCGCTGATAAATGATGCAGACGTCCCTGTGTCGGCTTCGACGCGCACTCCGCCCGCACGCCGGAACACTGCGGTCGGAGAGGACCCCCGCACGTTCTGTGGGATTGATGTCGTGGCGTATGCGGTAATGAGGCCCGTTGAGCCACAGCAGAGCAAATCAAAGCCACATGTTTTTCACAAGGTGGATTTTCTTTTCTTTTTTTCCGTTTTGACACATCTCCCTGTTAGTTTGGCCGTGTCATTTTTGGCATTGTTGTGGCACGGATCGAGCGCTGCGACGCGGGCATGCCTGTGCCTGGTCTTTGTGTGTGGCGGCCCGCTCTATCAACCTTGGTGTTTGTGTGGGAGAAAACTGTAAATAAATGGCATTCGGCAGCCCGCTCCACTTTAGGCAGCGGGCCGGACCCTTTAATCTTGCAGCGTCTCTTCTCCTTGGGTTCGTCTCTCCCTGCCTTTCCCTGCCTAACCACCCATGACAGGGGAAGTGCGAAGGGGGGGGAGGGTGGGGGGTTGCTGGTCGGCCCCGGGGCAAATTTAAACAAACGAGAGAAATAAAAGAGAAGGGGTGCAGGAGACGGGAGTGAACTGACAGGAAATAATTACAGTCCAGGAGTGAAATAAATGCGAGCGGGTGGAGAATGGAGAGAACAAATGCAGGGGCCTTTGATTGCGTGGGTGAGAAGGAGGGGATAAAAAGGAGAAGGAAGAGGAGGAATTTGGGGCAAGAGATCCTTTGGACCAGAGTGAAGGAGTCATGGGTGCTGGAAGAGGGCCGCTCAGCATGGTTATCTGGGGCTTAACAGGTGTATCAAATCCAAGGGGGTAGTCATTTGCCCAGCTCGCTGCCTGTGGACTCCACAGCTTTTATAATAGGAAAAAAAGAGTAGTCGGCCAATGGGGAAAGCACCCAGAATGCCGAGTGTTTGAAATGGAGAGCGGTGGAGGCAGGGAGAGATGAAAGTGAGAGGGTGGGCGAGAGATGGACGGTGTGACTGTTCCATACTGCACACCCTGCCACAGATCCACTGCGAGTGCAAACACCCAGGGAAACGGAGTGAATGTTTTCCCAGAGGAGCCCAGAATAAATAGTTGGTTGTTTTTTTTCCACAAGACTGAGTGTGTATTGGCTGCAACATTTTAATGTCAATATGCCTGCTTCATAAATCACAGAGCAGCACTTATGAACAAATATGATATGAAATTAGGAGGGAAGATAAATGGGTGAAGAAGTGGGCAGAGGAGCGTGGCGTTTGCTAAGGAGCACCCCGGGAAGCCCTTTGTGAAACGTTGGAAAAACATGCTCGCTCCCGTTTCTTTTGTATGATGCAAGCAACCTTGGTTTCTAGGATGATCTCTTCCCTCATGAAACTAGGGAGAAGGGGGCTCTCTTCATTTTGTGTTGTGCGCTCAATACAGCGTGACTATCGGAGGTGGGTTTAAACGATGGGTGCCCCTCTTTCACGGTTCCCCGCTCTGTCAACTTACAAAAAAAAATCATTTTCCCTGGCGTGTTTGAAAATGCAAAGGCCTTTCAGCGACTGGTGGTTTGCTACCGAAAAAACCAACCCTTTTGGGATCGTCGCCCGGTTTACTGAACAAAGCGTTGTGGAGGTGAATAAGGCGTGGTGTTGAATAAGCAAACGTTGTTGATGATTGCTAGTTTGGTACAGAAAAATCTTGGTCCTTGAAATCTCGGGGAATTACAAACACAGAGCTAATGTGTAAGACAGTTGAGTGTTCTTGGCTCAGGCAGCCTTTTCATCGGCCCCTTAGCGGGGGGGGCTGACAGGCTGCCAATACGGCCCCAACATGATAACCAGCCACGCGTCAACCCCGGCAGGAGTATGAAACACTTTATTACAGTTTGTGCGACATCGTCCTGGGATTGTACTTAATAACGGCAGCAGAAGTTCACAGTAAACACGGGGCATTCGTCCAAGTCTCACGTGGTGTGTTTAATGTGTGCCGACTGACACCCCAGAGAGGGAGGGGGGGGCGCGTAAGGAAACAAGGCACTTGACAGTACTGTAGATCTTATATTCCCCTGGCCCCCAGCGGTCTGACAGCATGCGTGGGCTTGATTAACCACAGCCATAAAGACACCATTGCACACATCATCTGGGTTAAAGGCAATACCATCATTAAAGACAACATGTGTAAAGTAAAGGAATAGGACAAGGGGCTTTGTTGTTGTTTTTTTGCCCTTGTTAAAATTGATTCACTGACTTTTATATAGGAGATAGAGGGTCTGTTTTAGGACAGAAGTTGTATAAAATAAATGGTTTCTCAACAAGCAGTAGGGCTGTGATGTGGGTTAGCCAAACCACTATGTACGTGAACATCTCAACCGTTTAACATCCTACGGTATAAATATTGATTTCCATATTTTCCGTCTCATCAGCCTAGAACTTATTTTTATTTTTGCTAAAACAGGCGTAAAAAGTGAAATACATTTGCTCTTGGTGTGAGGGTCTAGATTTAAAATGTATACAACAAATTATGTACAATAAGGAACATTGGAGCTATCAATATTTCTTCAATGCTCATTGTAATTTGTTTCATTTATTTATTTTAATTTTTTACAAAACGTATAATAAAACAAAAATGTGCCCAAAAATACAACAGGACAAATGTGTTTTCAGTACGTCATTGCTTATCCTCCAACCATCAGTGTCCATGGAGGTCCACGAGTTACGGATGTGTGGTCACATCGACCCACCCAGCGCATTAGGTCCATGGACGAGTACGCGCCATCGTCTGAATGCACCCACGGGCGTCCGCTCACCCTGTGTATGGGTGCTTAAACGCACATGGCTCTCCGTGCGCGCGCGGCGATTGCTAAAATCCAGTGCGTCTCTCTCTAGAGCTCATGGGAGATGAAGGAGGGCGCCTCGCTGGGCCCCAGGCTGGCCAGGCTGTTGTTTTGGGCGTGTGTCAGTGTGTGATAACGGGAGGGTGGAGCCGATGCCGACTGGGGCGTCTCCGCGGGCTCCACCCTGCCCTGGCTCGGCAGGGTTAAGGATTCCCCTCCTGGCCCGGCCCCCGCCCCGGCCCCCGCCCCGACTGCCCCCCCTCCACCCCCGCCCAGGCCCCCGCCCCCGCCCCCGCCGCGGTCCTGGCCGTGCCTCTCCCAGGCGGAGCTCAGCTTCACGGCGAGCGCCAGCAGGTTCTTCCCCAGGAACACGGTGGACACCCGGGAGTCGCGGTACCACAGCATGCCCGTGCCCCGCAGGCCCAGGGTGAATATGTTGATGGTGACCAGGCTGAGCCACGGGTACAGCGCCTCTTTGCGGGGACCCCGTTGTCCGGGCAACCCCGTGGAGCCCAGCTCGGTGAGGGCCACGCAGGGCAGCAGCAGCAGCAGGGCGTAGCAGTAGAAGAAGACCAGGCCCTCCACCCAGATGGGCAGGCCGTGCTCCACGCCGCCGCCGCCGCCCCCGCCGTGGGCCTCCCACAGCCCGGCCTGCAGGTCCAGCACGTCCAGCAGGTCCACCACCACCCACAGCAGGCGGCTGCGCACCTCCTGCTTCCGCCGCTGCGGGGTCATGCTGTCGGCGCCCGTCAGGATGAGGAAGAGGGAGGGCAGGCAGATGGACAACAGCAGGGTCAGGGTCTTCCGGGCCAGGGGGTCCGGCGGCCGGCGCTCCTGCCGGTAGTTGTGGCACACGAAGAAGAGCTTGAGCTGCAGCAGGGAGAGGAAGAGGAACCAGAGGGCGTTGGCGAAGCCGCGGTGCGGCGAGCGCGCCTCGGAGACCACCCCGGCCGACACGAAGCGGAGCGCCAGCAGGAAGCCGGCGTCGCCCAGCAGCACCGTGGCGCACTGCCACGTGCTGGGCCCCGGAACGCCGCGGGCGTTGCCCCCCAGCATGCTCTGCTCCAGCAGGTAGAGGTCCACCACCGCCATTGTGCTCACTGTCACCAGGGTTGATACGCACACCTGGGGCGTGGGCACCATGCCTGGAAAGAAGAGGCAGGAACATCAGAGAGCGCAGCATGCCGCTCCACCTCCGCTTTTGCTTTGACTGTCGACCGTATGAAGGGAGAAGCGGAGCCGTGTGTGGTGGCCCAAATTTTTTCTTTTTTTTAGCGGGTAGAATGAAAAGCCGCCGTGTCTGAGTCATCGCGGCACTGCCACGTGAAACACACACGGGGTGAAACATGTTTGATTTTGTCTTGATATGTATTTACACCGAAGTTACAGCAGCCCCTAATTAAAGAATAACGGGACAGTTTGAAGCAGACGACATTAACAGCCTTACACGCTGTTCTGGGTGATCCATCTACCTGGTGGATACAGCACGGGAGGTTGTTTATCTAGTTCTCTTTTCTCTCTTTTTCGTGTGTGTCTGTCACTCAGAGACGCGTGTGTGCGTGCGTGACTCAAACTCTGCCATTGAAATAATCCTATTTTCAAACAAACTTTGTTGAATTTCTTTCTTATACTTCCTTTCATACATATTTCACTAATCGTGTTTGTGATAAATTAATTACTCTCTTTGCAAAGGAGCCCTTTGTACCTCCCTTCCCCTTTGTTTCTGGAGCCTGATGTGCTCGTCTTCTACACGCACACACACACACTGCACGCACGCACACACACACACACACACACACACACACACACACACACACACACACACACACACACACACACACACACACACACACACTGCACACGCACACGCACACGCACACCACACTCCCACTTCAGCGCCTGCGGCTGCCACAAATTACGGTCTCATTTCAACTGAATATTGATAACGCACTATTTGTTCAAGGATAATTTCTCTGCATTGTTCCTCACGCTGGGTGCACATGTCAAGCTGGGGCCCCGCTGCTGTCTGAATGTGAGTATTTGTTTCTCTGTTGCCATACCATATCTCATTCGGGGGGGGGCTCCAGTATTGATCCCAGTCTGAGGGATGATCATCGACTCCGGCGTAGTATTGAACCCGGCCTTTCTTTTTTATTGAATTGAGCTGGGGAGACGGTGGTGGGCCGCTGTAAGGCGGCGGTGGAGCCCTGCTTCAGGAGCGGCCACCGTTATCGCCCGGGCTCCACAGTCACGGCTGCGAGCCGCTGACCCGATCGAAGGCATGGTAATATGAAATCATTAGCGGCCGCTGATGTGGCCCAAACGAACGCCGCCGCTTAAGTGCGATCAAATCAAGGGGAGGGGATTGGACGGTCTCTTGAGTGAATCGCCGTATGTGAGGAATGTGATATAGATGATTTTTGGTCGGTGTTGGTAGACACTAATCACTAATCGCTTTTTCACACTGATCTCGTTTCTCAAAGGGAGGGAGGGAGGGAGGGGGGGGCTGGGGGTGTTGCGGTCTGTCATCTGGAATCTTGGAGGAGGGCTGCAGAGGTCCAGATTAAATGTGTGTGAGTGTCTGTGTGCAGCACATGAGAGAGAGAGAGAGAGATATGCAGTGGGGAGAGAGAGAGAGAGATGCAGTGGGGAGAGAGAGGGCGCACCAGCAAAAGAGCCAACATTAAAGATGAATAGGCATCTTGGCTGTGCACGTGCCTAATAAAGGGTTACTGCGTGATGGTAACGGTTCATAAGCACGCTCGGGCCTGGAAGGAGGAGGCCCATATAAAGACGAGGTGGGAGAGAGTTATGAAGAGGCAAGATGGAAGGAAATGGAGTGACTTCCTGCCACTTGGGAGTAAAGCCATGGTGGAACAATGATAACCTATCAGGAATCCCTCTACCTTTAATACCAGTGGAGAACATGGGCCAAGAGGCAGCCATTCGCTCAGATTTAATCTCAAACAGAGACGGAGACTGAGGATGTGACATATAACTGATTAATTTCCTCCGGGGGAAGAGGAAGGGAAATAAATTGATAAAAAAAGGCAGACAAAATCCCTCCCCACTGACCGTCTTATTATCTCACAAGCGCTTCAGTATCGCACCCGTTTCATTCAAAATCCAAGACAGATAATCAAGTCTGGGCCACCAGACTTGATTATGTGTCTTGGGTGTTCAAACAACCTGAGCCGTCGCAATAATGACAATAAAAAAAAATAGATATTTGAATTATTATGTTTGCATGTAACTGTTTCGCAACTTTGTGTGAGTGTGTGTGTGGAGGGGGACGGGATCTCTACAGCCGTCTACTCTAGGCATGCGGGAGGCTTACCTTTATCTTTAAAACATTATTTGGGTAAACGGTTTTTCAAGCCTGCACTCCACTTATTTTCCACAGCGGGATTGTCCTCTGCCTCGGTCAGCCTCTGCACTTCCATTTTTTTGTTTTGTACAACATGGTAATCCAGGTAATTTATTTTTGTTCTGAGTCAGGCAGAGTGACATGACACTCGCTCATCAATAACCACCACCATTCATCTCACACACACACACACACACACACACACACACACACACACACACACACACACACACACACACACACACACACACACACACACACACACACACACACCTTTTCCAAACACATGACAAAATGATCCTGCTGCAGGTGACAAGGAGACACTCTATTTCACAGTCTATTTTGGCTCTAAGTATGAGTAATGGCATGTTACGTGAGGTCTTTTTATAGTTGTTTTTTATTAAGATGCATGGGCAGGTGAAATCATCCACCCTGTTCTAATACTTTTTCCATATCCACAAAATTTGCTGTGTGTCAAATCGGTGTTTCATTATCATTGGGTGTCTTGCAGGTCAAGGTGCGGACCTGCGGATGGACAGGATTTAATACTTTAAGCACCACAATTCATTTACACCAGCGTTTTATAGTGCTTTGGACTGTGTGTAGAAAGACCTCGCCCCAATAACAGTAGGCCTATACCTACACCACCAATTTACAAGTGTCACACAAGTCATTTGGAGGTACCGTGTCGGGATAACGGCTCTGTGTAATTTGCTCAAAGATGAATGACAAGCGACACAACCTGTGCGTAATTACTGATAATGCGTTGCTCGACCTAATCCCCTCTGTTGATTACATCCACGGCAAATCATCAGGGAGCACACATCTGTTGATGTAATCCTCCTCCATAGCCTAGTTCAAGTTTTAGCTCGGTGCTGATGTACTATAGGCCTACATTCATTTCAAATCTTATCGTTTTCTTTAAATTATGCAGGCAATATGAAGGCTATTAAACCCCCGCCCCCTCTCTCCCCTCCATTTATCACAAACAGCCAGCAATGCAACACCTGTTTTATTACGGCAATAGCTTCGGTATATCATCACAGTCGTTGTAACAAATAAATCGTATAATTACCCAAATCATTCGTATTGCGCCTGAGCTGTAAATCCACTTAGGTGTGTG
>NC_140276.1:6683357-6792493 GCF_964030765.1 Micromesistius poutassou
TTTGGATGATGGTGGTGGGTGGCGATTCTAGCTAGAGTTTAGCGTCTCATGCAATGTTGGGGCAGGGCAGCTCAGCGACCGCGTTCCTCCATGTTTATCACGTAACCCTGCAGGCTTCAATAAGGATTTTAATCCACGCTAACTGTTCCCTGCGCCCCCCCTCCCTTTTCCCCTTCTCACACAGCTTCTGTGTGTGCACGGCAACGGCACCTTCTCAGCAAGCAGGGGCACCTTCTCAGCAAGCAGGGGCGTCTGCAGCCGGAGGGGGCGCCAATATGCAAATTCCCCACACAGTGATATGATAATTCCCCATGTGTCATGAAATAATGCCGCCCCGGGCGGCCGCCCGCTTCGCCCGTGCCTAAAACCGCAACTGACGGTATCAATGGAGCCGCTCGTCAGCCGTGATTGAGTGGAATGCTCCGTGCGTCTCTTGAATGCGAGTTTGTTGTTAAGACCAACACCGGCTAATTTCTGATCACGTTATTAAAGAATTAAACTCAGGGAGGGAGGGAGGGGCTGTTTTTGGGGGGTTGTACATTTTCAAAATCTTGCTCTCTTTTTCTCGCTCTCTCCTTACAACTCTCAGAACTCACCTACAGCAGCATTAAAGGTTACACATTATACCAACCGAGGTGTGAGTGTGTTACAAGCCGTTTTGAAAATCTGCCTCTTCTGACATCACAAGTGGGCATGTCCACCATACCAGATGTGTGACGGACAGATGAGCAACGTTTGCCACAGTCCACCGGGTAGGCAGCTGGTAGACCGATCTATCCAGCACACACATCTAGGTGGACACGCCCACCTGTGATGTCAGAAGAGGCAGATGTGCAAATCGGCTTGTAACGGCTAACCACATTCACACCTGGTGGTATAATGTGTCACCCTGAAGTGTTATGCCACATGCCTGTCACTGTGCACACTTTAGTGCGTCTGTTTCCACGGTGACGCCGTGCACTACCCCGTTCCGTTCCTCACCGATGCAGGAGCGGTTGTTCCCGGCAAGCTGGAAGCCCGGCTCGCACTGACAGGAGAAGGACCCGGGAACGTTGACGCAGTGGTGCTGGCAGTATCGGTACCTGCACTCGTCGATGTCTGTGACACACACACACACACACACACAGGGACAGGGGGGATGATAGAGAGAGGCAAGGACATACATATGAGAGAGAGAGGGAGAGACAGAGAGAGAGACAGAGAGAGAGAGAGAGAGAGAGAGAGAGAGAGAGAGAGAGAGAGAGACTATGCTATACAACGATAGTCCTGTACATGTTGTCCACCATCATCAAAGTTCAAAGATTCTGCCCAGCAAGCGCTAAGAACCAAGATAGGAGCCAAGATGGCCGCTAGGTGAATAAGTCCACTTAGATCCAGCGTTAAGTTCCTCTGGCTGTGTAGCTGTGTGGGGGGGGGGGTGGGAAGCATTGAGGGGGGGTCTCACCGATGCACTCCGTCCCGACCTTGCGGTAACCGTCCGGGCACTGGCACGTGAACGCCCCCTGAGTGTTGATGCACTGCTGGCTGGGCTGGCAGTCATGTTCGTCACGCTCACACTCGTCCACATCTGTGTTTGTGTGTGTGTGTGTGTGTGTGTATAATGGTGTGTGTGTGTGTGTGTGTGTGTGAGTTTAAGTGTGTGTGTTTGTATCATTGTGTGTGTGTGTGTATGTATCATTGTGTGTGTGTGTGTGTGTGTGAGTTTAAGTGTGTGTGTGTGTGTGTGTGTGTGTGTATATATATGCGTTCAAGGGAGAAAGAGAAAGGGGGGGGGGAAGGCATAACATCAAACAGCGATATGATCCTCATGTGACCACATCATCATCCGGCGGCGGTGATCTCACTCTGACTCCTCCGTGACTCGTTGCATCAATATCTCCTGTTTGTGTTCAGTCATCAGGCCCGCCCTTTTGTCCACCACTTTCACTGCATTCCCTTAGAGACGCGTCATCCGTGAGGCATCTCCCGCAACCACTAGAGACACGGGGGGGGGTTCGTACCCGGAAGCCCCGCTGCTAAACCCGGGGATTACTTGCCCCTGTGAGGCTGCAGAAGCCGACAGCTGAGAGCCGTGCGTCATGCTGAATCACTACTGCTGTCTCATGCTGTCCCCAGGCTGTCGACACCTCAGCGCTCTCAGACACCAGTAGCCCCCCCTCCAACACCAGACCCCCCCCCCCCCACCCCCCTCGCCCCCCCTGCCCCCCCAGACCAGACCAGACCAGACCCGTACATAAAAACAGAGCAGCTGTCTTTGTGTGAAATCTCCACATTCCAACCCCTTTTCCTTCTCCCATTACAACACCCCCCCCCCCCCCCGCCACCCCCCACCCCACCCTGCCCCCAACGCACACACACACACACACACACACAACCACATGCTCACACACACACACACACACACACACACACACACCTAAGGGCTGATTATGGTCCCACGTTCACGCAACGCAAGGACCACGCAAACGCTTCGACGCAGTCGTGAACCTTTATGGTTCTGCGTCGGGTTTTAGTGAGCGGACCAATCACAGCCCTTTGCTGCTGCGTCGCCTCCACGGAAGGTTACAATTTTTGGGAGGCGCACGTCCGGCCCTCGTGGTGGAGGCAAGGAGGGTCCGCAAGGACGTAAGAGGTCCGTAACCCCCCTTTTGCGTTGCGTCAACGTGGGACCATAATCAGCCCTTGATACTCACACTCTCACAGACGCTGAACCCCCCTCTCCTGAGCCCCCTGTCCAAACACCTGCTGAGGAACACCTGTCCCTCACACTATACAATCGCTGACAATGCTCTAGAACAAACAACCCCCCCCCCCGGCACCTCCCACCCCCCCACTACACCCGACACACAGGATGGACTGAAAACACAACCACACACGACCACAACCACACACAGACGCACAAACACAACCACACAATACACACGCAAACACACACACACAAACACAACCACACACACACAAACACACACACACAAACACAACCACAATGGGCCAAACTGTTTCTGGGACCACCTGTCTACGGTACCTTCACCCCCTTCACCTCCCACACTCCCACCCCCACACCGTGATGCCACCCAGCAGTGCATCCCCCCCTCTCCCCCACTCCCCCCTCCTCCCCCCCTCTCCCCCTCCTCCCCACTCTCCCCCCTTCCTCCCCACTTCCCCCTCC
This sequence comes from Micromesistius poutassou, assembly GCF_964030765.1. Lineage (NCBI taxonomy): Eukaryota > Metazoa > Chordata > Actinopteri > Gadiformes > Gadidae > Micromesistius > Micromesistius poutassou. Next base: position 6,686,527 of record NC_140276.1, read on the forward strand.
TCCCCCCTCTCCCCCACTCCCTCTCTCCCCCTCCACTCTCTCCCCTCCACTCTCTCCCCCGTGAGCAGACACCCACCCACGCAGCTGTCTCCCTGGGGCTCGTAGCCCAGGGGGCAGGGGTTGAAGGGCTCCTGCACGGTGGGGGTGTTGGCGGGCTCCGGGGCCGGGATGACGGACGCCGAGCGGGGGAGACACAGGTAGCCGCCGTAGTGGTTGAAGCACTTCATCTCTCCCTTGCAGGCGTCCGGGATCGTCTCACACTCGTTGACGTCTGGGAGGGGGGGGGGGGGGCGGAGGAGGAGGAGGAGGAGGAGGGGGGGGGGAGAAAGGAGGTGGATGACATGGTTTGGACGTGGAGGGAGGGGGGGGGAGGACGGGGAGGGAGGGAGTATTTCATCAAGGCAAAGGGGAATTTTGAGTGTGGAAGTGGAAGGGGAGGAGAAGGATCATTTCACTCTGAGCGTTCCAGCCGTGGAGCCGCCCTGTAAGTGTCTTACAAGTGAGGCAGAGAACAAGCAAAAGCACACACACAGATTTGCGCCAGATTTCCCACCCAACCTGGCAACCCTGACTGCAGTGTGCTGCAGCCAGGGTTGCCAGATTGGCAAGGCAACAGGCGCAAATCATCTGGCGCAATCTGGCAACACTGCACACACACACACACACACACAGAGTCGTCGGAGTCGCTACCAAAAAATGCTGACTAGACAAGAGTGCAGAGTAGTTGGACAAACTCCTGGCGTGGATACGTGTGTTTGGCAGCTGACGTGTGAAGGGAGGAGGGGCTGAGAGTATGAGGAGGAGGAGGGGGGGGCCGCTACCTTTGCAGTGCTGGGTCTGAGGATCCCACTGATACCCATCTGTGCATTCCTACGACCGGGAGACAAACCAGTGGAACCACCAGGACAGAAGGTGTTAGTTAGAATATGTTTTCTGAAACCAGCCCGGTTTTCAGCAATCGCGGCATTACAGCACACGGTATAGCCCCGCGACATTCTTTTGATACAGTCAACACCGACAGTGTGAGTTTGAAATGTACTCTATACACTGTAAATGTACTGATGTGAATCCCTTTAAACAACATTAAACACCATTAAACACCATTAGCGTCGGCCCAGGGGCCGTCACACAGATGGTGTACACAAACAAGCCCAAACAATAGTTTGGCTTTCCATCTCTCTTTGCTGCAGTTATAATTGAACATAAAAAGTTTGGATGAAGCAACATTCAGTCCCACAGACGAGATTCAGATGCCAACCATTAAATCAACAATCGTTTTGAAACAAAACTGAGTAGCAACAAACTGAACATAAAGAGGGTTTATAAAGAGACAGACAGACAGACAGATATATAGATACATACATAGACAGACAGACAGACAGACAGACAGACAGACAGACAGACAGACAGACAGACAGACAGATAGATAGATAGATAGATAGATAGATAGATAGACAGATACATCGAGAGAGAGAGAGAGAGAGAGAGAGAGAGAGATAGATAGATAGATAGACAGATACAGAGAGAGAGAGAGAGAGAGAGAGAGAGATAGATAGATAGAGGGAGATAGATAGATGGACATCAAGTCTTACCGTATAGGTATGACTTTCCGTTGCGGGCTCTGAAATGGCGCTTCGAACAAGCACAGACACACAAGCGCACACACACAAAACAGTCACACAACCACTCTGCATGCTCGCAATCTAAAAGACACACGCCAAGTAAGAGGAGGAACACAGCTGGACACAAGACAGACACACACACACACACACACACACAAGACGCACGTTTACACACACACGCACGCGCGCACACACTCAAAAGACACCCACACACAGCCGCGCGCACACACTCAAACACACTGGCACACTGCTGTCAGAGAGGTGGAGGTGCCCGGGTTGTGCAGGAGGGGTGGGGGGGGGTCGAAGGGGTGTGAGGAGCTGCCAAGGGGGGGTCGGGTTCTGTAACAAGAGAAGGGACAGAAAGTTAGGAACAGAACATTTTGGTCTTGTAAGAAAGAGTTAACAAGACCGGCTAAATACCTGCTCAACATACACAGATGTGGGCAGTACTGTGCTTCCCCACATCTGCTCCCTCTGGGGCTAATCCAGGTATAAATCAACCTCTAATTAAAAACAAACACGGCCGAGAGACAATGTTTAAGTAGACGAGGGAAGAGCAACTAGGACCTTCTTTGTGTGCCCTGTTTGCAGAGCAAACAGCACCTGGTATTTAAAACCACCGGGAAAAAAAAATGAATAGCGCCGACGGCTCCAGCAGGTGTAAACATCAACAAAATGACGTCGAAACCTGTGCTGCATCCTTGAGCCGAAAATAACAAAGTCAACAGCGCCGCGATACTTTGGCGTTTGACTCTCCACAAACGGCTCTCTGTGTGCCCCGGCTCGGGAAGGCGCCAGGACCCAGGTGGATTGGGGCTGGCGGTCGGGCAGAGAGAACTGAGCCGCTAAGCTCCAGCGCAGCACTGGCAGGAGCGCCGCCTCCGCTGGTCAGTTACCTGCGGGCCCGTTTTACGGCTTGCTGCACTTCGTCACCTACTTCGGTTGGCCGCTGTATAAGTGGGCCCCCGGACACTCTCTCAGTGTCTGTGGGCTCCGGGGGGGGGGGGGGGGGGGGTGGACTCCGGTGGGGGGGGATGGGGGGGGCCACTCCATCCGTAACCTAAAAGGTGTCTGGTGGATTTTAAAAGGTGTCTTCGTTTGGTGTCGTTTTTTTGGAAAAAAGCGCTCGCCTCGAATGGCTCCTTGAGGAAAAGAAAATGAATGAATTGAGTTGAATTTAGATTCATGTTTTTGTTCTGGCTTTAGTGGATCTCTTCAGGGTTGCTGGGAATTGGGTCAAATCTTTCTCTTCACTCTCTCTGAGCACACAGTCTGGGATTTGGCCCGCGCTGTGATCGTTCGTATTGCAACTCTCGCTGAAGGGGGACAACAGTTCACGCAGACCGCCGCTACGTCTAAACTCTGAACGCGATACGTCAACAGTCATCTGCGTCAGCTCATCCCTCGCCGTAGGAACGGCGGTGAAGAAACCGGGGCTGCTCGGGGAAATAATCAAACATTTCTTAGAAAGGGCTCCAGTCAAAACACACAAGGGGGAAAGCTATAATCACGGCCTTCCTGGTGAGTGTCTACGTGCACGCTCGCACAGTCTCCTGTGTCCCTCCGAAAAAGGCCCACTTAGAAAGCGTGATTATTGTTGTATCACACGGTCAAGGCCACAGAGTAACGCATAAATACACACCCACAACCTTTCCCTATGACATCACACACACCACCAGGGGCCCGTCGAGCGAGGGAGCCGAGGGGGAAACTTCCGCCTTCCTTTCCCCCCGATGGTTTCACATCCTACCTTGCAATCAGTCGGCCACAAGCATGGGGACCTCTCCGGTCCCCCGGGCTGGCACCGTGTGGCCCAGTGAGAGAAAAAAAAAAAAAAAGGTTAAAACATGACCCAAAACCACCCAAAAAAACAACCTGCCCGCCACGGTCCGGCCATTCAGAGTCATGACTGCGGCCAGTGGGAGGGGAGGGGAGGGGAGGGGTGGGCCGGCAGACCGTGGGTCAGCAAGGGCGGCGGTGGGGGTGGGGGTGGGGGGGGGTGTATGGATGCTAAGGTTTGTAGAGCGGTGGACCTCTGGAATTCTCATGGCAGGGATGTGGGCTCAGATTCCCAGCCGGGTTTCCCAGAGTATCATGTGTTTCTGGGAAACCCTGTCGGACCGTCGACCGGACAAGACCGGCCCGGACACGACGACGGCGTTGGCCAGGACCTTTGGTGACCGGGCCTCCGGCCTCGCATCTCTCTCTCTCTCTCTCTCTCTCTCTCTCGCTCTCTCGGTAGGCAGTGGGCTCAGTGGCACTGGGACGGTGCGCTGGGTCACGCTGACCGCTGGAAAAGACATTAGGATTCCTGGCAAGCGAACCTCTCAATAGAGCTGTTTTCTGAGTGACAGTATAGCCACAGTATCTGAGGTCGTTTCCTCCTCGCCCACTTATTCCTGGGTAAGTTACTCAGAGAAGACTCGAGAGAACACGTCAACTCCCACGCAGACGGAACCTGAACTGGGAATCAAATTTTTTTTTTTTGGAGTTGCTAATCAATGGCGCCATTCCACTGCCCCCCCATAGGGCCACCTATGGCCGAGTCGAACCCACCGAAGAATCCGCACAATCCTTAAGGTGGCCTCCTTGGTACAAGAACGCCAGAGAATACTTCAGCTAGACCACACGCAGAGGCACATATCCACTCACAAAGTCAAACAAACAAAGACAACTCCCACAGATGACTTTTGTACAGCCTTGTAGTAAGACACAGCCGGCCCTGTTCAGCCTATTAGAGCACAGAGCACAGCTCTAGAGCATGGGAGACTGGTGTGGTAGAGTTGGGCTTTGGTTAAGCTCAAGACTCCTGAGATTTGCTTTATTCAGCCCACAAACGGCTGTGTGCTAGCAGCACACAGATGCATCTGTGTTGTGGGAAGTGACCGAGGATAGGGGAGATAACCAGTCTCTTGCCTGGAAACTTAGGTCTTCTGGCATCCATCCCGTGGAGCCTGTCGCCTACCATAGCATTTCCCTGGTGCGGTGGAAATGCGGCCCAGTATTACATGGGGGGCTACCTACACGGAAACACTGCTTTGGACGAGGACGATATACAGTACAATTTGTACTGTACTGCTCTTAAGATTGTGTCTTGTAATCACAGTGAAATGGGCTGTGTTTGGGTATCTTTGGTGTGTTTTGGTAGGTGAATAGCGGGCTGGTATTTTGGGTGGCACCTGTTTCCTCTGGAAGATATAGATTGTTGCTCTTCCTGTAGTTCCATAGACCTTGTAGACTTAGGACCACTTCCAAGGTGAGCGACAGAGACGTGTTTTCTTGTTAAATCTTGCCTGAGAGCGTCACAACTGTTAGTTTAATCGGCAGGGATGTTTAAACTAACAATGTGACGTTACATGTTGTGAAATACAAGCTACGAGGAAAACACGCACCTAGTACCTTACTCAGTTACTCTTCCTGCTTTCTGTTCAAACACACACTTACCCACACACACACACACACACACACACACACACACACACACACACACACACACACACACACACACAGACACACACACACACGTAGACCAGCACATAAACAGTGGGCCATGTTATCTCAGCCCTAGCTGAGCCAGCTGTAACACAGCAGCCTGGAAAGTGGAGCAATGGAGAAGCAGAGATGAGTTCGGCCTTCAGACCCAAGTGAGAGAGAGAGAGAGAGAGAGAGAGAGAGAGAGAGGAAGTGATCTTTGAAGAGGCAGTTAAAGACAAGTCATATTTGCTGGCTTGCTTGCCGATACAAGCAAGGAAGCAAATATCAAAGCAAACGTATTTACTTGAGACAAGAGCACTGAATGAGTCACTCCACCGGTGCCTTGACACACACATGCGTGCGCAAAACACACACACACACACACACACACACACACACAGGGCTCAAGTCCTGTACTTACTTCAACTCTACGGCTCTGTGGGCTGTGTGTTGCGGCGCAGTGTCCCTGATGAGCTCAAGTGGAGAAGCGGTCCCTGCAGTGCAGCCTGGACTCTGGGATCCTCCAAGGGGAGAGAGACAGGCAGAGAGAGAGAGAGAGAGAGAGAGAGAGAGAGGGAGACAGAGAGTGTGTGGGGAGACCGACAGCTGGAGCAGCTGAACACATGCAGGGGAGGAAAAGAAAGAGCGAGCGAGAGACAGGGAGAGAGAGAGAGAGAGAGAGAGAGAGAGAGCGAGAGAGAGAGAGAGAGAGAGAGAGGGAGAGAGAGGGCGGAGATTGGGACAGCCCATTCCTCCTCCCTCCTCCCGCCCTGCCTCCATCCCAAGCCCCCCAGCCGATTTGGCCCCCTGCACAGCCATCCTCCGAAGTCTCACTCCCCCACACACTGCCCCCCCCCCCCCCACCCCCTCCCCCCCCCCCCCCTCCTTCCTTGACCCCCCAGGATGCAAATTCCTGGTCTGCGGCCCAAATACTCAAAACCGTCCAAATCTCAGGCGGAACAACAACTTGCATAGATTCACACCCCCCCACTCTCCACCCTCTCTCTCCCTCTCTCCCCCCCCCCGCCCCCCTCCCTCCTCCCCCCTGCCCCCCCCCCCTCCTCCTCCTCCTAGTCCTCCTCATCCCTTACCCAATGTGCCGTCTCACTGGTCATACAGCACACACCTGGTTTCATTTAAACTACACCCCGCACCCCCCCCCCCCCCCACACACACACACACACACACACACACACACACCTCCCCTGCGAGCAGCCTCCATGCTCCCCCGCCCCTCGTCTGTTCCATCTACCCCCCATGTATCTGGACGCAGGCCGCCATATTTTTCTTTTTCGGCCAATTTTCCATAGAACTCCACCGCTAGACTGCAGCCTAGGTCTCTCTCCCAATCTGAAATTAGGGATATTTATAGCCACACCAAAAAAAAAGACCTTAATGGAATGTAGAGTAAAATTAGAGAGTGGCGGAGAGGAAAGTAGAGAGAGAAAGAGAGAGAGGGACTGAGAGAGGTAGCAGACACTTGGAAAATGAGTAAGCGCATTTCACTAAACATGTAAACTGTGGGAGGGTTTTCTTGGGCCACTGTCAAGATTTGACTGTTACTCCTTCGGTGCTTCTCCTAATTATATCGGCCTTTGCTGCTCGAATGAAGAGCGCACCGCTGTACGGGAGGAGTATTTTTTCACTTTAAGCATGTGTCTTTTGTAAAAAATACTAATACAACCGATTACTCACTTATTGCTAGCAACAGTCAATTCTAAGAAATCAAAAGGATGTTTCAAAGTGTGAATTTTACCATATGGAAAAGCCACGACAACTTCTGCTGACCGGTCAACCTGAAGAAACAAAAGCAACCACCAACGGAGAATGCTCTGTTTACGGTGTTTTGAGAACGAATCCCTTCAAATAGTGCCAGGTTTGTTTGTGTGTTTGCGGTTCTATTGGTCGAGGCGACAGCTGTCAGAACAGAGGGGTCGCTTGTTAAAATGTCCCACTCAATCACTTGACACCCCATCACCAGCACCACCACCTCCCACCAACGTCCGATTGTCCGAGGGGGCAGTGCACCACCCGCGTTGTCATGAGAACATGACCACACACTAAATGTCAGATAGCTCATGTCTTAAGAACGTTATATATATACAGAGATACAGTAGTTCAATGTCTAAAACCGTGGGGTGCTTGGCCCCTTCAACTGTAAATGTAATGTCTGCTTAGGACTGTTACACTCGCCGTATACTCATAAACGCCCCTCATTGACTTGAATAGATCCATAATAAATACAAAACTCCCATAAAATGTTAAATGCAAATAGGTTGATTTTATTTACAGAAAAATTGACAGACGAGCCAGAGGACCAAAGTCCCGTTGAACATGAACAAGTCGTTGGCCAATGATCCAAGAGAGAGGAGTAGAGAAAGTAGACATTTGGGGGTAACTAGAAAATAAAGTCCATGATGATTAGGGGGAGATGGACAGAACAATGAGCAATGAGACGACTTTGGTAGCTGATGATGAACGGAGATGGACTAACTTTGTCAGTCGTGGTACATTTTGAAGATACAGCTTTTAATGACACCCATGTATCGGTCCCACACAACTTGATATCTGAAACACAAAAGAAAGAGAGAAAAATAACTGTAAATATATTTAGCCACGACTGACTGTACACTCTCATGACAACCTGTTATTACAAACTGCACTGGAGAAATGAACAAGTGAAGCAGTCTTTGTTCATTCAGTCTAATTTTAGTTTCGTGTTTTTTTTTTTGTTTTTCGGTTTGTGGGATGAATATGGCTTTTGTTGAGTGTGTAGTGGTACTGAGGTTGTGTAAACCCTTAACTACATTCCAGGGTGGCGACGGGAGAAACAAGGTAACTACAGTCTCACAAACTAGAGGAGGGTAGGGTGACACCCACTGGCAGAAGAGGAACGGTAAATTAAATGGCATCGCTTCAAAACCCCTAAACTACCCGGGGCTAAAATCATAACGCGCATTGAAGGAGAGAGGCCTCCCTTTAATATTTACACATGGTAAGCAATTCTCCTCCCTATATTTATCATTTGCTATTTAGTAATACTGCAGCCGCTTCCAAAGCGAATTACAGTGAATTCAGATACAGGTTATTAAGAAGCACACAGGGACACAGGGGTAAGGCGTTTTACTCATGCGTGCCCACAAGTAGGCTTCTGACATTGTGGATAGAACCAGGTACCTTTCTACACTTCATATCCACGACTGGAAACAGAAACCCTAGCCAGTTCACTCTCCCCCCTTTATATAACGTAGCCCGTCATGGACTGCCACTGAAATGGATTTCATGAGGTGGTAATGGCCTTGTTCCAACAGCCCCCAGGGTCCCAGGTCACTAGAATCTACACAATTACAGCGGGAGCTCATGGTGTTAGCATCGTGACGCCGCCGGCTGTTGAAGCTGGCTCAGCGGACCGAGGGGGGAACCTACTTGAACGTGTCCAGGAGGTGTGCAGAGTTGGTGTAGTGGGTGAGATAGAGCCTCATGTCGGCAGCGGCCCAGCGGTCCGAGCGACACGGCTCGATGAACTAGAGAAAGTTAGGCTCACGTTAGGCTCTTGGAAAGACGAGGGACAAGCCACGATGTCTTTCTAATGCTCCAAGCCTACGCGTCTGTACTTTAGGTAGACACATTTTTGAGTAACCGGATACTTTCTCTGAGTCTGCTTACCTAGAATACAGAGGTCTCGCTTATTTTATTTGTTTATCTTGGCGAGCCACTTGTCCGTCTTGGAGGACTAGCATTAGATAGAGGCAGGTAGCACTAGAGTCAATAGGGAGCAGATTGTAGTTACGTTCAAATAAAATACATCTACCTTCTCCACCAGATCGATGAAGAAATCTCGGACATCTTTTGTATTTGTGAGTTTCGCTGCGATGTTGACCAGCCCCCGTGAAAGATTCTTTCAGGGGTCAAAAAAAGAACAACGGTATGAAATATAATGACATGATTTTAAACTTTTGTGACTCAAGTTCACAGCCACGACACTAATGATTGTGCATGTAGCGTCCCACGCACCTTGAAGTTGGTCTCCATCTCTGTGTACACTTTCGTCTTTCCCCTGAGAGCTGTGCAAACCAGACTGGAGGAACAGGAGTGATGGGGACAGAAGAGACCCATTAACTTCCTGAAACTGATTTCTTCATACAAATGATGTATTAATGTATCATTGTTATGATTACTATAATTATTAGCTTATGTCCTTTTTAAGGTAAGAATAATAAATAATAGAGGTTTAAAGAAATGTCAACTAATAAAACAGGTAGATTGTCTGAATCTGTGCTGAACAGATCGGGTCACCTTTTGTGTTGATCCAGCAGATCCTTGTCAGTGATCAATATCTTCAGCTCTTTCAGGTCTTGTAGAAATTCTTTGTCCAGATCTACGTCCATGTCTTCCACCATGTTATCTAAGACATAAGTACAGAAATACCTTCAAAGAGTCAGTTTCACACACAGGAAGGATGACGGCTTAACTTGTGAAGTTTATCAAGAGCACTCTCGTCTCTATTTGACTCTCAAGTCAAATTAAATATTTCTTTGTTGAAAGTGACTCTGGTTAAAGTTAAAGTCATCAGCGTGATGAGACAACAATTTTTTCGGTTTTAGTTTCTACCAAGAAAAGGATGAGTAAAAGTAAAGTCGACAGAAATATCGAAATTCAAGTATATTAAAGATACTCCCAAAAATGACTTAAGTACTGTAAGAAAAGTATTTAAACATTGTTACTCTACACCGCTTTATAAACAGCATGGGGGGATTGGTGCTGGGGGAAAAAACTGCTAGGTTTATGGGAGATTTAACAAGGAGTGTTCCCTAACCCTGTTTAAATCTAACTTTAACTATTCTACAGCAGGCTTGTTAAACTACCATTTGGCCTGGGACCGTCAACTGAAAACCAATTTCAGTTTGGAGTGGGTGAAATACGATATTTATGAGTGAAGGATGAAAAAGACGCAATGCAATAAAACCACTGAAAATACATACATACATAACAATATTCCAAAAGGTCCATGTTAACAGATGATGAGAATAACTAGAATAACTGTTTCCAACCTTGTAAACAGCATTAACACATTTCATACGCTGACTCACCCACAGCTCCTACTGTCCAGTTGTTGATGAGCTGGCCGGCGCAGAAAGCAAAGTCCTGGAACGTGAGATACTGCAGTTTTCTCTTCCCCGTCTCAAAGCGATTGTTGGCAAAGAAAACTATTGCCGCATAATCCCTGCATTGAGAGAGACAAGACAGTATGAGAGAGACAAGGCATTATGAGAGAGACAAGGCATTATGAGAGAGACAAGGCATTATGAGAGAGACAAGGCATTATGAAGGCATCCCTGCAATGAGAGAGACAAGGCATGAAAGTTGTTGGCCACGGAGGCCATTAAAAGAAAGATGTTTTGCTCTTTTCTAATTACATATTTTCCATGTGTATTTTCTGTTACATACCCGTCAACAAACAGATCCGCAAAATGTGTTCTTCATGAATATGATTTAAATGAGGCTATTGTGTTCAGTCTCAAACTGCAACCATTTGTTCAGACCTGGTCTCTGAAATAAGCCACAAGGTCCAGTGTGTTTGTGTGTGCTTATTATGAGCAGGCAGTACCTGGCCAGCTTGTCAGAGAGAATAAAGTTTTGGCGAATGTTCTCGACCAGAGGTCCCTTGAGTTCTTCCACGACTTTGAACACCCGCTTAAAGTTGTCAAACTGAAAGACAAAAAAAGATGGGAGAAGCCCCACAGTGATTTCCCTTCCCTTCACCTCAAACATCCACATTACAATTCATAACATTTTTGGATTTATGCAGAAGCTTTCATCCAAAACGCGTGATGTAATGCTGAGACCACTAAAAGTCTTCATCAGTAAGGATGAAGCTGCATGAACAAGTTTCCATAACCATGTCTTTAGATACTCTGCACTTTCCAGTTGTTCATATATATATATATTTTTTGTATTAGTGTTTGTAATAAAAAGTTACCAGAGAGAACATCACATGTTCAGGCACTACTTGAAATGTGCTCAAAAAGTGCCATCGAAATTAAACAATTAATTTATTTTACTGAGGAAAAATGCCAGAGGGATTACATTTATTATATCAAAAATACAATAAAACAATAATCCCTGACATGAATATAGTCTATACTGGCTCTTCCTATGAAATGCTATTTGGACGAAATGGAATTACAGGAGATGAAAACCTTGAACCAACCTGCCGTCTGCAGCTCTTCAGAGTGATGCCCGTCTTTGAGCTTACATCGTCGAGGTCTTTCTTGGTTCCCTTTGATAGTTTTTTTCCCAAGACCTCCCGGACAAACACGTCATCAAACGCATAGTATCTATATGTACAGACAGAAAAAACAACAGTGATTGCTCATACAGTGGCATCAAATATAGGACAGTTTATAAACAGCATATAATACAACATATGAATGCTTGTAGAGCTAGGGTTATAACATTTGAACTACGCTTGGGAATGTATGAATGTCTGCTCATCTGTGTCTGCTTTCAGGCTTTTTAAGTTCAACTGAAATAACTATAAAACAAGGGTACAAAATGTGCCCTTGAAGTAATAAAATAAAAAATAAAATGGAACAACATACAACAAACGTTGTTATGCATTGCAAACTAAATGGAACAAAAGAGAGGGAGTTTTAATTGAGGAAGGGTAAGTCAAAATATCACCCCATGAATATGGTCACAGAGCAGGGTGGTGAAGAACGAGGTCACACCTCTCTATGAGCATCGCCTGCCGATGGGGCGGGATCTGGAACAGCAGCTGGTTAGCCAGCTTGGTGGGGTTGTGCAGCAGACGTTCACACATCTGGAAAGTTCTGTACTGGTCCATAGTGTCACTCATTAGGACGTCGGCACTCGCCTCGCACTCCTCCATTCCCTCGCTGCTCATTCGCACCTTAACCGCGTCGTTCACTGTCGAGAATCGCGGAGAATCGGGTCAAATCTGTAGTGTACCAAAAGCAGCTATAATAGTTCAACGTGATGTAGGCAGCATGTGTCATGCTCTGGGTTAATACCTGTGTAGCCATCAAGCCACAGCTGATAAACCTCCTCATCCATGATGGTGGTGTTCCCCACAAATACATCAAGCTCTACTGCCATCGTCTAGGAAGCAGGGTGGAAAAACTAAATCAATACAACTTTGCGACATGTAGCATTACGTTACCACAGTACAAGCATTTGCCAAACCGAGCATCATTTTAATAGCTCTTCATATAATAACGTCTTCTCTTACCTATTGCTCTTCCAAAAAGCGATAAGACGCTAGCTATAACTACGTTCACTTCAATATCTATCAACTGTGTTTGCTTGACGTGATCTCCAGAGCCATTTACAGCAGCGTCGATTGGCTTTCACACGTTAGTTAACTTTGTGACATTAGGAGTAAGTTAATAGATAAACTATGGTTAAAAACACTAATGCATAAGAAGTGACAGCCAGTGTCAACAACAGCAGTCCTGCAGCACATCCGGTAAGTTTCGTCACATGACCGGAAACCGTCCCAAAACCGTGCGCTGGATGGACAGATTCAAATAAGGAATTTTATGTTTTAATTAATTAAATAGATCCCAAAATGTTCACAAATATTACAAACGTAAATTAGTGTCTGAGTCGAAAATGTATGTTCATTATATATCGAACTGGAATAGATTACTCGGTCAGAAAACATGCTCTCCCTCACGTAAGTCATAGGCCTACGTATTAAAGTCAGTAAAAATTCTTAATATTCGTAAAGACAAGCTATTTGGTAAACTCATTATAGCTTAATATTAGTATATTAGTTTAATATTCAATGCGCTTGTTTTTAATATTTGCCTCATTATTAGAATATATAATTAATTTAATAAATAATAATTGCTTGCTTAAAAAGGTTGTCTATATTTTGCTATTTGATTTTTCACAATCAATGCAGTGCTGCCATATAGGCCAGTGCGTTGAAACCGTGTCTGCTCCGCTCCCCTCCTCCGCCGATTCATCTAGAATAAATCCCCTCAAATCCCTTTCCTCGCCCCTCCGATTTACTGTTACTGGATGTGTCCGTCACATTCACAAAGAGGGAAAATGACTCAGTCGACTGTCTTTTTGTTGGACCTAACCTCATGATACCCTGATATCATCCACGGTTCCCTTGACACGGTTAACACCCATCATTGTTGTGGCGTCAGTGGAACAATAGAAGTGGCCCAGAGGACGGAAGGATGTGGCCGCAAGCCTGAGCTGAAAGCATGGAATTGCCTGAAGTCACACTTTCCAGTTTGTGCGCCCCACCAAGAGTGACATACTATATGCTCTGTGTGTGTGTGTGTGTGTGTGTGTGTGTGTGTGTGTGTGTGTGTGTGTGTGTGTGTGTGTGTGTGTGTGTGTGTGTGTGTGTGTGTGTGTGTCACAAGTCTTATGTTGTTTTGAGGCTGTGTTCGTGATCAGTTAACCAGCAAAGTGCCCAAATAAAGCTTGCCTATTTATGTGTGGTCGATTTTTTGGCCTATTCTTATTTTCTTCTGGTCCATGTGGGGGCGCACGACCCTCGATTTCACAGCACAGGGGCATACTGTATTTACGCAGGCATCCTCATATTTTCAGATTGCAGCGGCGGAGCTGCAAATTCAAATTAGGTGGACCTAACGGCGTTTTTCTTATGACCATTCGACAAGATCCTGCTTAGTAGGCTATACATGCACATGCACTCGGGTTTGGGCTACCTGGGAGAAGCAGTGCCAACCACGGGTGGACGAATGTTTATGGTAGGCCTATTTTACACTGGTCGTCAGCAGTGAAAGTGGAGGAGGCGGACATTGTTATCGTCCAGCACAAGAGGATGAGCGGAGCATGGTGCAAAATATCTATTGACCGTATCGGACAATATTCAAGATCTTCGTTCGCATTGTTGGTCCTGAAAAGCAACAAGATTTTGTCCAATCGATGCATTCGCCAATCCACGGTAAAGGAGTTCATTTAATCCAAGCAGCCCCATCAGCACGCTGTCACAGCGCGTAGTTTTAATGGCTCACCGCCTCGAATGCGACGTAAAACGATGATGTATCGTGTTTTTTTCGCGTGTACCTAGTTAAAATCGTATTGATCACAGGACAGAAACACAATAGTTGGCATCGAGGGACTCATAGGCAACTATATGACATTTCTGTGTCCCACAAGGCCTCTTCAATACGGTCCAGTAGGAGGATGTCGAGTGAGAACCTTCGGCTTTTTTCAGATTTCTCTGTTTTCATTCAAGACCACGTTAACCGGGGAAAGCCACTAGGTGCCTAACCTGGTCCTGGAGGAATACACTAACCAAAACAGAAGCGTCTGTCGTGCCTATCTCCGTTTTTTATTCTACCAGATTCAAATTTTCATACATAGACTGCAATTTCCAACGGGCAATTCTGCAGATTTAATGTCCACATTTGACTATCCGGAATATTTGTAAACATCGATAGGGGCTATATTGTTTGCAGTTAGCAAACTGCATCCATATCTCAGGTATTGTCGGCCTAGTTGGATACAAAAAGATGGGTAGCGAAAGCGAGGTCTTTAGCAGAGAATTATCAAAGATGTCCGACGACGAGTTAATGGCTTGCTCCAAGGAAGAACTACTGAGCCGACTGCGTAAAGAGGAGTCCGAAAAGATGTCTGCTCTCATTCAACGTGGACGTCTGATCAAAGAAGTAAATAAACAGCTGCAGGGACACCTCCTGGAAATCAGGGAGCTGAAAGTCATCAATCAGCGTCTACAAGAAGAAAACACAGAGTTGCGAGACCTTTGCTGTTTTCTTGACGACGATCGGCTAAAAGTTAAAAAGCTGGCGAGAGAATGGCAGCTGTTTGGGCACCATGCGGCCAAAGTGATGCGGGAAGACCTTGGCGGATACTTGAAGAAACTTGCAGACCTGGAGCGAATGCAGGATGGACTGGTCAAGGAGAATTTGGATCTTAAGGAGCTGTGTTTGGTCCTGGAGGAGGAATGTGTCAGTCGAAGTGACTCGAGCCCCGGTGGGTCGACTGAGCTCAACCTCCCCTGCATGGTGGCCCGTGACTTGGGGGACGGGAGCTCAAGCACAGGCAGCGTTGGGAGCCCAGACCAGCTTCACCTGGTGTGCTCACCTGATGACAGGAGGACATCATTTGGTTAAGAGGGTTCCCCGTTGAAGACAATACACTGCACGGGAGGCGTTGTCAGTGAATTCAATAAGAATCAGATTAAAAAAAAAAAAAAAAGAGTAATTGCATTAGTTCGTTCACCTGACAATGATTCTCCGATTTTTCTTTGTGATTTTGTTTTGCTGGATCCTTTTGAAATGATTTGACTTGATGAGTTAATTAAGCATTACTTATTATGTCAGTAGTGGGGAAGTTTCGCTATTCAGTTGTAGATTATTATTTAAGAAATTGCCACACAAAAAAAGGTTTGCATATGATGTTACTTCATGCACTGGACTAGCCTACACTGGTGCTGGCCGGTTATTATTGCACTGGACAAAGATATGATGGATATCTAAAGATGCAATCAAATCAGATTTGAGCCATAATGTCTACTGAAGTCCACAGGCACTGAGATAGATCCATTGCGTCAAAAAATACCACTTTTTGAATATGTTTTCTTTTTGTTACACGCCTATAGCTATGTGTGACCGTTTATGCATTCTATTCCTCAGGAAAGGATCGGAGTGCCATGCATGGGGATTATCACAGTTAATAAGGGTCAATAGGCGACCCTGGTTTTTCAGGCCCTTTGAGTTTACTTGAAGGTTGTTCATAATGTGAAGCTTAGAAAAAAGTCTTCATGCCAGTTTAGGTCTTGGATTTGCATCAGTGATAACACTGGACCTCTCTTAGAAACATGAAGTGCTAATGCTTAACGTTTAACACTTTTGTATGAAAACTGGAAACTCTTTGTATCAAACTGGAAAGTCTACAATTTTACACAGTTATTTATACACATAAATAGAAAGGACAGTTGTTTTAAGTCACCTGTACTTTATTCTGTAGTTACATTGTTGTTATTTCAATAAGTAGGCCTCACATTGGAAACAAAAACATGTCTTTAAGTTTGCAATAGTTAGGGTTAATATGAATCAAAGTTTTGTGTTAACTCTGTAACATTAGAGATACCCTATTATTACCATGCTTTTCCTTATCAGTATTATCTTGCAGTTTATCCCTACACACCTTACCTTTCTATTATAGATAATGCACATGGATTGAAAGAGGTTTGCTTTATTGTTGGCTGTTATTGCTGGGTTATGCTCTTAGTGAATTGAAGAGCTTTAAATACAATGGGTGTGACTCTTGATTGTGTTCTGATCTTTCCTTCTGTATTTAACTTTGAAGAAACATGCTTCATTGTGAAAATAAGTTTTTTTCTATTGCACTTGTGTCTATCGATATGTCCTAACCACTTAACCAGAGAGACACACTTGGAGGATCCTTGTTTTTATTTGTTGGACAGCAAAGAAGTCTGCATAGGTAGTTATTGGTACTTTGCCTGCAAAGTTTAACAAAGTGTCATTAATCTTTTACTTTGAGCTTACACAATGAGCATTAGGACCCTTGGAATTGCACACTATCAATTCTCAAACCCTTTTAGCAACTTCGAATGATAGCAGCTTTGAAAAAAAGGTAAGGCATTTCACACCAAAAATCTTTCAATTAGTCAGAATAACAGTTATATCAAAAAATATATTATGCTCTCCAAAATAAATATATTATTGGAATTTTAAAACTGCTTTTGAACTGCTAGGTCCAGCCTTAGTAGTCAATCATTACTTTTTAATTATTTTAAATTTTATCATA
Source organism: Micromesistius poutassou (assembly GCF_964030765.1). Taxonomy (NCBI): domain Eukaryota; kingdom Metazoa; phylum Chordata; class Actinopteri; order Gadiformes; family Gadidae; genus Micromesistius; species Micromesistius poutassou. Next base: position 6,703,431 of record NC_140276.1, read on the forward strand.
TTATAAAAAAAATAGGTTGTATAAATAGCCAACACTTCCTTAATGTGAGAAACACATTACAGGAAGAATTTCACAATGTAATGTTCCCACATTTGTTATTCAGCAAAAATAGATATAACAGTCAAATAAAAATGCTCCTCTCCAAAACAATCTCTTTAAATACATTCATCGTAAATGTATCAGTAAATGTTTTAACATGCTCTATGGGTAGGGTATACTCAAAAAAATGTAACTATAACCCAATTATCCCAGTAATATGCATAGTATATCTAGGTAATGCCCAAACAGTAACAAAAAAAAATACGATATGTAGGTTTGGAGTATCTAAAAGCAACAGAAGGGACATCATAGTAATCATTTAGATCAATTTCCTATGTGTTGCTGCTGTTGTACTCTATTCCCCAGAGGATACTGTAAACAAATGCTCAGCCATGACCCCAGAGTTGGCAATCAAAGAGAGAGGATGGTCGGGGAATGTAGGGAATGATCGGATTGGTCCCCGCTGCTGCTGCTGCGACGATGAGCTATGCCACAGTGTTGGGCAGCGAGATTGAGAGATTGTTGGGCATTACCATGGTGGGAGGAAGAGGAGGAGGAAGAGGCATGGGATGTAACAGAGGCAATGGTGTCTAGAGGGGCAGAGGGATAGGTAAAGACTAAATTGGCGGTGAAAGGAGTGAACGATGGAGTGGACATAAGGATGGGAGTGTGGAGGGATTCAGATTCGGGAGCACTGATCACAGAAGCCAGTGTTATCGCGGGCTTGGGCGGGATAGTTATCTTTGGTTTGGGCTTGGCCAGCTTCTTTGCTGACGGAGGTTTTGACGAAGACCCGGGCTGCTCTGAGCCCTCTGGTTCCACTTTGATTCCACGCAGCATTGACAGTGGTGGGTGGGAGTCTGAGTCGGAGCTCGAGTCTTCGATTTTACAGATGGGACGGTGGGCCTCCAGGACCAGCTCGAGCTTTTCCTTCTTCTTCTGTAGTTCAGTGATTTCCTTCTGAAGTCGGGACTTTTCCCCTTCCAACTCATCAGTCTCCTGGATGGGAAAATAAGATAACGTTTACTTCAGTCACTATCCCAATTCTGAAACACGACTAAAAAGTCAGGTCAATTCAATACACAAAATCATCCTTTGTGAATTGTGACATTAATTACTCACGTTTTGTAGTGTGTCAGTCAACTCCCGGCGACGGTTACGACACTTTGCAGCAGCCAGTTTGTTCCTCTCTCTCCGTATCGCGCGCCTCTCCATCTCTTCTGGTGATAACTGTCATGACAATAATTACAATTACATTAGCAAAAGAAAAAGAAAAAATGCAAACAAAACTGTTAAATCAAGTTAATGAAATTCAAAAGGCAGGCTTGAGGGAGAGATGACACATCCCCATGTCGGTGAGTTCGATATGATGTCTGGGCTCCAAGAGCTAGTACTTATTTCAAAGCATTGACATGGAAATACTTAACATGAATCGGATATGCCAAATGATACGATTGAAATACTACCACCTTGTGTCTGCATTTAATCATCACATCAAATATATGTATTGAAAAAAAAAAGCTTTGGTCGCTTGACCCTAGGGCACATTCCTGCTGCTGCCCATTGCTCAATTGTAATTGTGCCATTCATCAAGTATTTCCCGCCTATGAAGATAGATGACTCACACAAAGACCCCAGCCATGACTCAGGTGTGAGTCACACCAAGTGCCTAGCCCTGATGAGTCACATGATAGCCTACTTCCTGTGCCATGGAATTACGACTCCAAGAATTAAGCAAATTCCACAATGACAGCACCAAGGAGTGACGTGAAATCAAGTAAGTCCTTCCGGCACTTGTTTATATTTTAATAAACATGCCTATACATGCAAACACATATTCAGCAACTTATTTAACATTGCCAGGAGGTTATCTACTCAAGTACTCAATACTGAGTTCATGATGATGATGATGATGATAAAGTAGCAGGAAAAGTGGCACTATTAGTATCTACTTGATACTTTGAACTTTGAAAGAACATAAATGTGTGTCCTCTAACTTGAGACTGAAGTTCCTCTATTTCCAAAATATTTGCGACTAATTAACTTTGGACTCACTTAGTAGTGCCCTGTCCGAGACTACAACAAGATTTTGCATGTGAATGACACATCCAGGATTTAGCCATTTCCTCAACTCTTAAAGACACACTCATTCAGTTTTCCATTTGGGAAAAACACTCCCTATAACAATTGTTTTTTTTTCTATATGAACAGACACAGAAGTTATATAGTTAAGAGAGTTATATATTGCAGAACCAATACTCTTAACTCACGTCACTTCCACATGACCTCAAGACATTTTTTTCATTCATACATCTTGAAGGTTTCACTGACTTAAAAAGCTATTACAAAGGTCTTACGTGTTCATCATTTCTGCGCCTGGTGGACCCTGTAGAGTGGGAAGCAGCTCGGATGACCCCTGGTCTGTAAAAGTGTGTTAGGGACTGTCTATGGCCCATTGGTCGCATCCCTGAGTGAGCTTGGAAAGAGGCTCTTGGAGACTGTGAGGTGCCTGGCGGAGACCCAAAGGAAGGCTGGACCATCCACTGGAGGTCTTGGTTGGTGGTGATAGCGTTGAGACTTGGTACAAATTGGCTGCTTCCCGCCACGGTGAATTTCTGTCAGCAAATAACAAAGTTGGGTTACATTAGGCTGCAAACCCAGTCATTTCCAAATACTATTCTTCATTATTATATAGTGTAAAGGTTGACTTGAAATGTGTGACCTATATTTACCTATAGGAATCTAAAGCCTACACACGTTAACACGTTATAACTCAATGTTTTATATGCACATTTGGTAATGTTAACATCGTACACTACATGATATATAAAATGTCTTATTGGACTGATGTGTAGATCATAATAGACTAGAGTGAAAACGTACCTGGTCCTGTTGTGTGGTTGAGGTGCTAGCAGCTCCCAGAGATACAGAACTTGAGTCAGTGTGTGGTGACCCGGTGTCACTATTGGCGAAAGACGAGTTACCTCTCCCCTGGTTTCCAAAGTTTCGATACATCTTAGTGTTTTAAGTTGTCTCTCGGATGAGTGTTATGTCCTTGTTGTCGGTACAGGAAGATCCTTGATCTGACTTATGATCTTATTCAACTTTCCTAATTCAAAACAGGGGTAAACCCGGGTCCTTGGTAGAGTCCAAATACTTCCAGGGGGGAACGATGAACAAATATTTTCCAAGAGGTGCTCCAAATAACCGCAAAATTCTCGAATGAATCTAATAAGATGTCCGGGGAGTTTGGTCCGGATAGTTTATGATGAAGAATCGGTAATGGATGTGGAATTTAAACTCAATGCAATAGTATGGATTTTCCACGCCCCCTTACGGGAAATACTGTCGTCTAACTACGCTGCTCCATGCGGTGACGTATAAGACCATATTTGGTCATAGTTTCCTCTTGAGAGCACCGTAGGGTCCTTTTGACAGATACTTACCCCCTGGTGATTTTCCTTTATATTCGTGTTATTATGCTCTCAAATATTGACAGTCAGCCTGGCAAGACTAGAGATTAGTTCTCCATTATATAAGACGACACAAGGATTGTGGTTCTATTTAAATATTTTTTGCTGTCACACGCTAACAAAATAGTGAAAAGTGAAACGAAACCAGACAAAATTTATATTGTTAACAGATTTGCCGAAAAAATAAAAAAACATGTTGCAGATCTACATTGAGCTAACAGCGTATGTGTAATGACGAATCCTATTCTGAAAAAATAAAAGTAATCAACCACAAAGCACAACTAATTATGCCTTGTTGTGCTATGCGGTTTGGCAATCACTTTCCTTTTGATAGTAGCATACATTTTTGCGGAGATGACTCACTGGATCGGCACATTTCGTTTAACTATTTCTCGGCCCTCCTCTACACCTCCACTCCCTTGGGTTACCGCGGACTACGCTGTAGGATACGGACATTGTAAAAAGGGAAATCTTTGGGTACCATATGTCATGCGCCATGAACTCACGTGTGTGTGTCACGACCGGCAGCAGCTGGCCTTGTAACTCTCGGAGGACTAGTTCCCGGCATGGATGACTCCTCCCTGGGTCTGCATATTGACCCTGTCTCTCATATTACTACTGAAACTGCTCCTTGGATTACAAGAATGAGGTGGCATTAGAGTCCCATTGATGAGGATGGCCTTTACCTCCCAATTGTTTGTGTTTGAGAGGAATAAATATCATAAGCCTAAAATATGAATATATGAGTAATAGTATATAATATTGAGATCACACAACGTATACAGCTTATGTGGTCTCTTTGCGTATTAGATGGATTTTGTATTTACAAAGTTAGGCTATACTGCTGACCTAATAGGCCAACAGTAAAGGGCTATACTATTTTAAAAATATATATATTAATATTGACAACTAGAGAGTTGGAATGTGATCTTTATCATAACACTGACTGAATCATTATTATTCACAATATTTCTGATTAGAATGTAAATCTTAAAGTGTTAAATACACTTCAAATAAAAGTCAGTAGTTCACATATGATATTAGCATCGTTAATGTGGGGTTAAATCGTTCACAATTGTAAAATCGTTGTGGGCTATTAATGGTATTTTAGACACATTGTTCCCCACGGTTATCTCCTCCGTGGGTAATCTACGAACTGCAATTTGAAAAGCCAATGCACTGCACGTCCTGTGTCTGTTTTGCATTTCACCAGACACCGTCAGAAGAACAACACGGAAGTACACATGAAGGGAAGCGCCTGGAAGCCGAGCGTACTTGCGTCCTGCCACGCAGGCACACACAGCAGTCCACCCACCCCGGTGCCAAAGTGGGATAGGCCCGACTTGTCGCACATCCACGTAGTTGGCTATTGCCGTTAGCTGGGTAGGTAGAAGTACTACTACTAACCATTGCTGATGCGTCTTAATTTACGACGTAAACTTTTGTTGTCGGGCTTTTTTAATGAACACGGACTACATTGCGCCAGTTCCTACCAGCGCGCACCGTTTGCTCTTTACTGCTTTAGTTCAAACGTATCTATCTATACACTCCAAACTAGCAATAACATTAGCATGTTGCTAACGATAATGATGATCCGTTAGCCAGCTTAGTGTGTTCTCCATGTATGTGCGTGTATTAAATAACGTAGCCGGGGTAATGAGTTGTAAATGTATGAATGAATACGACCGTAACCTAAATTGCTGTTTTTGTTTTAGTTCAGCCTACGTGAACCTCAGTGCGCCATGGACCTGCCACATCATGGGTACCGACCAAGTAAGAACGATATTCAGTTGTAAATACATTTTATGTGCGTTGGTTGAATCTATTCGTAAGATTCAGAAGCAGGCTCTGTGAACTAGAGTTGTTGGATTGTGTTATAAACGTGTAGACGTCACCAGGGTTAGCGTTACTAGTGCATATGGTTACTGCTTATGGGGATGATGTTCTGACGATGCCTTAGGTTGTGAAAATTGAGAGCGGTAGTTGGTTTGAAGTTTAAACATTAAGATGCATGTCATATTGTGGATGCTTTTATCCAAAGTAAGTGAATACAGTGAGTCCATATATATATATTATTTGCATGGGGGACCCTGTGTGAATCCCTTGCTCTTGTTTTTGATGTATTTCTAGCATTACAATTCATTATTAAACTGCTGGCATCTTCTCCAGCATCTTTATTGTCATTCTAATTAACTTTTTATTGAGCGCTCTTATTTTGTTGTGTTTTTTCTCCAGCAAAGACAAGAGCCCGTGCACCGCCACCATCGACAGACCCCCTGCTGTTTGATGACACCAGCTCCACACAGCCAGCCATGAACAGTCAGGGGTACTACACCCCGGGGTACAGCATGGCAGCACCCGTAGGTGGCCCTCAAGTAGACCCTGCAGGAAACAATCTGTTTGCAGACCCCATGGCCAATGCCGCCATGATGTACGGTTCAACGCTGGCCAATCAGGGAAAGGATATGGTAAACAAAGAGGTAAACACAAATTCCGTTTCGTCTTACAAAATGACTTCTGTGGATGGCTGCCATGTTTAGAGCCGGATTTCTATAGTTACTTGGAACCCGTTACTCAGACTTACTTGTAAATCACTTGGATAAAATGGTCTGCCAAATGACTTCATGTGAAATAGTTGCTTACAGGCAAAATTTAATTTCATCTTTCTTGCATAGCTGATGCAGGTTTTCTTCCCATGAGTTAGAGTTCAAGCCCATCTATTACCGTAGTGATTTGGACTGCATAGGCTGTTTTTCATTTGGTCTTGGCTAGGCCTGGGCAATAAAACAATAAATTATCGTATCGTGATAGACTTTTGATCAATATCAATATAAAACATGTTCAATATATATCGATAAGAGACCGGACCACTGAATCTAGCAGCAGGGTTTGTTACACAAACACGGTTCCATACTTACTTACTTACCATACTTACTTACTTACTTACTTACAATATTTTAGTGTTTTTTTTATTGTTGTATCGACATTTGAGTATTTATCAATGAATAACAGTGGCAGGTCATATTAAGTGTTAAACAGATGTGTTTAAATCCAGCATGGTAATTCCTAGTCTTTTTAGGTTATTACAATTATCAATAGTTATCAATATCGATCAATATGATCACGTTATATCGTGATATGTCTTTCAGCCATATCGCCCAGGCCTAGTCTTGGCCCGAAACAACGTTTTTATTTTAACTTTATTTGAATTTTTTTCTGCTCAGACCCATGGTTTTACCCGCATCCATCCCCACCTTTTCTGGCATTCTGTACTACTAAGAAACCTAGAGAAATAAGATATATTTTGACCTAAGACAGACATTGTCGCCTGATGCTTTAGAATAGTTCTACATGGGTTTTGGTTTGCACTACAATAGGCGCACACACGTTTTTGTTAAACAAATATCCCCACAAAGATGAAGTGTCACTGGGGCAACACTGGGGCCAAGGAAAATATTGACATTTAGTCAGTGAGCAAAATATGTGTTGTAAGTGACTCCCCTGTTTCAGCTCAAATTCTAACCATGCCATTTAAAAAGAAAAAATGCTTTGGGCTGAGAGTTCTAGGAAGGAGGGCTAGGTTTCATCCCCATGGTTATGACCCATAGCAACTTTTTGATACGTTTTTGTGCGCTGTTGAATAAAAGCGTTATAATGAGCGATTTTGTAAGGGTGTGTGTATGTATGTATGTATGTATGTATGTATGTATGTATGTATGTATGTATTATAGTTACCCTCTTGGAAAGTACCAATGTACTTTCCAACAAGCTGAAGCGTCTGACACTGCACCCCTGCATCTCTCCATGGATGATAGCAATAACGTATGATTCACTCAGGGCATGGTACTAACCAACAGGCCTGCACTTGCCGTTTCTAATTAAGTTCATCTTCAAATTCTGCTTTTCAGATCAGCAGATTCATGTCCATGAACAAGCTGAAGTATTTCTTTGCCGTGGACACCAGATACGTCGTGAAGAAACTTATGCTCCTAATGTTCCCATACACACATCAGGTAATCTGGGCTAGTGCCTCTCCAGGCGAGATTGTCTAGTTCACTGCAAGAGGAGGTACAACATATCTAATAACAGACATGGACATTTGTTTTGTTATGTTCAAACCTACATCCAAAAAGATAACCAGCACATTATCAACTCTACAGCATGCCACGTGTCCTTTTATTTACACATTTAACACCATGGCTGATGTCACATGAGGCTAAGCTTAACCATTTCCCACACTCTTCACTTATTTAAGATTGTTAATTATGTCAACAACCTAGCCCCACTGTCCCCTTACAATGTGCACAATACACTTTCACACAATAGCGTGAACTACATGTTTGCCACTGACTGTGCTGCACTGTCTGCAGTTATACTGTTTTGGTCCCTCCAGACCTTAGTCAAACATCTCATACTTTTAGATATTTTAGTTTACATATTTAAGTGCAAAGCAATGGTTAATAATTACACTGTATGATTGTTCATTACTGTTTGGTGTTCGGCCAATTTACCTTACCATGTGCTATCCCAAATCCAACACATCTAAACAATGTGCTTGCAATGACCTATTTTTAGTGTCGTAACTATGTTTAATGTGTGTTTATGTTTGGTTTCTAGGACTGGGAAGTTCGTTACCATCGGGATACTCCTATGACGCCAAGACATGACGTGAACGCACCTGATCTTTACATACCGAGTAATTACGTTTCCATTTTTTCCACACTTTGAGATAGGCCAACTACTTCTGTGTGTTGACTGTCGTGTTTGTCCTTCTAGCAATGGCGTTCATTACATACATTCTGCTTGCTGGAATGGCCCTTGGCATTCAACAAAGGTACATTTTTGACTTTTTTCGAAAGCTAATGGGTGGGGCTAGTTATGGGTGGGGCCAATATTTAATATTTCTAAAGCTGCTCTCCTGGATTAAGTCTTTGTTTTCTGTTTCAGGTTCAGTCCAGAGGTGCTTGGACTGTGTGCCAGTACGGCTCTGGTCTGGATCATCATCGAGGTGCTGGTGATGTTGCTCAGTCTTTACCTGCTCACCGTGCACACAGACCTCTCCACGTTTGACCTCCTTGCTTACAGCGGATACAAATACGTTGCGTAAGGATCACACACACACACACACACACACACACACACACACACACACACACACACACACACACACACACACACACACACACACACACACACACACACACACACACACACACACACACACACACACACAGTTAAGGACACGGCTGTTACAAAGAGGTTTAGCTGGGTGTGGTGTGGCACAGGATAGTTAAGTCAAAATCACTCCCATCACTTATAATTATAATTCAGCTTTATAAGCAAACACATTATTGTGTTTTAAGGATTGATATGCAGGGGTGGAGTTCAGCTCCACCCTGCTACTCCCTCGGATGGGAGTGGAAGTGGTTTTACGTTGGCGTGGTGTTGATGATGTAATGGGTCAGATCACGTTTGCAACATAATCCACTTTCTGAGAAACTAGGGATTGCCTCGACTGCAATTCTCTGAGGAAAGATTATCTTATTACTTATACATTGATTACCTCCTATCTCCAATCATCTGTATTATTATTTGTAGGTATGCTTATATGTTATGTATCCGACAGTATTAATAACAAACTGCAAGAAAAAAAATAATAAATAATAATGTATATAATAGCAATATTTTTGTTTCTCCCTGTGGATTCTAGGATGATTCTCACCGTGTTGAGTGGCTTACTTTTTGGCAGTGATGGCTATTTTGTGGCTCTTGCCTGGTCCTCTTGTGCCATCATGTTCTTTATAGTAAGTATTTCAATCAGTTATTATCTTAAGGTTTTAGTACATTTTGTAATGACTTAATCGGCTACAGTAGACGCTTGCTTCAGCCAGAGGACGGTCGTAAATGTAAACCTAAGTGTTCATCTTTGCCACTGACAGACTGTTGAAGAGAGGTCTAACAAAATTCACATACTAAAAATATTTCACAACAAGCCAACTCTTCCTTACATCTGATTCCTGCAATGCTGCCGATGTGTGGTGGTTGCAGGAACTATGACGAAACAAAACTGGAGAATAGTATTTGGAAGTGGGCTAGACGTACTCATTATGATTGAAACAATATACAGTGGGGTTTATTTCAAATTGTTTTGAGTCTCTATAAAAGATTCTCCCTTGCACGCAGGTTTATTGCAGCTAGTTGAAGCTTGATGCTGATTTAATGATTAGACATAACGCTATTTAACATGATGTTAGTTGTCAAATGTATCATGAGTGACTAACCCTAACCCTTGAACAGAAAAGTTTAATTTAAACTAATTTAATTTATTTGACATGGTTGCATAACCTTAATCCTTTGTTACACTCTCACTGAATTGTCTATTTCATACATATTAAGAGACTGGACATGTGCTGCTGCTGTCCCATTGTGACACTGTGACTACTGTCTTTTTTTTCTTTGTTATGTACAATTCAAAGAATATCTTTTGACTGAAGCAAAATGATGTTCCCCTCCTCAGGCTCGCTCGTTGAAGATGAAGATTCTCTCCTCTCTGTCTTCTGATTCGATGGGTGCGGGAGCCAGTGCAAAACCTCGACTCCGTCTCTATATCACCGTGGCTACCGCTGCCTTTCAGCCATTCATCATCTATTGGCTAACCTCACACTTGGTCAGGTGACAATAAGGGGCAGATCACACCAAAGGCTAATCGTGCTGGATCTAAAAAGACCCCTGTTAGGCCATCAAGACATGTGCTTAATACATTCACAGTTTAATACACCTGCCAGTTATGCGCTCATGTCAACTTATAAAACATAAATGTTGAGCTTCTTGTGAGCTTGTTTGAAGTGTTGATGGCATTTTCATTGATTTACCAGCACAGTAAATGAATATTGCCTACTAAAAGCTTGTTTTTTACAATGTGTGCTTCACTGGGAAATGCGTAAATTTTGATCGACAGCATTTACGTGGAAAAGACTTTCATTGTGATTTTCAAAGATATTTTTTGATTCCATCTTCTCCTTTATGAATATAAAATATTTATAAAATTGTATTCAAACGGTGGTTCCTGGTACTCACAAACCCTCACAATTTACACACATTATCTGAGTATCTTTTTCTAATCACATTTTCATAATCAGAACCATCAGTTGTCTGTCTTGGGTATTATTTTTATTTATCAAAACGGAATGATCAGTTTGTTTTGTTATTGTTTTCTAGAAAAGTATTACTTACCTATTTACTTTAACCGTGTTCAAGCTTTTGTTTATATATATATTAAAAAAAAGGCGTCCTTTACACATGTTTTGTCACCAAAAATATCGCACTTTTTGTGGCCGTGCACGTCTTTTATATTAGACCACCGAGATGTCCGAGATAGAGAAAGAAGCAAAATTAAAGCATACTAAACTGTCAAAATATCTACATGGACGCGCCTCGTGCGCGTAACCTGCAAGGCGTCCTTTTGGTCTCCATGGATACACAGGACGGGACCGAAGTCAGCGAACCTACATGGAATCTTTTAAGTAAACAAAACGATGTTTTAAAGATATTTTCCTGTTCCGTGAGACAGTATTTGGTAGGTAACTTTAACGATTTTATTCGTTAAAAAAAAAATGAAACGTGAGTTCACCAGGTGATTGCAAAAGGCGGATGTAATGTAACTTTATATTGCAGCGCCATTTTCCTATTGAGAATGAGGAGTCACCTTTCGCCGTTTTCAACTCAAAATAGATCATTTAGGCCTACGTGAATCGTGTAGATCAGTGGTTCTCAAACTTTTTACCATGAGTACCACCTTAGAAATGATTTGGCTCTCCAAGTACCACCGGAATTAAAATAAAGTTTACAAAGAAGGCATTAATATTAATAATATGATTTATTATTCACATAACTTTACTTGACTGAACAACCAAGACTATGTAAACCATGTATTGTATTTAAACACTTGCAACGAGACAATACTAACAACAGGTCAGAATATAATGTTTAGGTTTGAAGGAGAATGTAGCCTACTCAGGCACAAATTGAAAATTAAGAATAGTAGGCCCAACTGTGACCTTCTCAAAGTAATCCTGGGGAATGTACCCATAAGAATAATAATAAAAAAGAAATTGGTAATGGCGACTCTGGGCCTATCATGCTTAGTGAGAGGGGTGTGCGTGGCTCTGTTAACAGAGTTCTGTGATGTCTGGGTCGATTGAGGTTAGCTTTAGCCTCAGACTTGGTTCATGATGTTGTGTCGATAAGCTCCACCTGGGTTGCGCAACTTTACCGTGCATTCACGTCGCAGCCGCGATTGCATTTGGATCACGGCAGTGTTTCCCACAGACGGTATTCCATCAAAGTCGCTAACGAAAGCGGCGATTAGTTGATTAAGCCTGGTTAGAACTAGCGCCAACTTCCACTTGAGGCTAAAGCCGTTCCATCAACGCAGTTCAGCCGCGCATTGCTCAGGTTAGTTCAAACCAGGCTCACGTTATCGTGGATTACGCGCGTTCACGAGATATGTAACCAGCCCAGAACCGTGAATGTCGAATCATGGATCAAATGTCCGAAAAGGACCGAGCGGGATCTTTTCCAGCGGCGAACAGAAGCTGCTTGTGGAGGTCTATGAGGAGTAGGCCTACACGCATATAATAGGCCTAACTCAAAAAGGGAACACCGTAACCATTAATAGAAACAGGGAGGCTGCCTGGCACAAAAATCGGCAAATGCATAAGTAGTATTAAGCGTAACATATTTTAATTTAATATTGACCATGGATTTAAAAGCAGGGAGATAGTCTCGAGTTAACGTGTCGGACTTGTACCCGGTCGTCCGGGGTTCTATCCCCACGCAAGTAATACTAATAGGAAGTATTACTAGAGAAATCAAATAACTTTTCATGCCATTTATTTTCCATTTCTTTGAATATTCTTAATTAGGGAATTAATCAAATTAATATAATTAATAAAGGGAATTACAAAATGAAGCCAACGCCAAGAATACTAGGCTACACATTAGAACTCGGGTCGCACGTATCACAGGGCAAGTGCTAGACCATTCACCCAGCCGCTGATTAGGCCTACTGATAACGCGATAATACATAGATTTGTGTAAAAATGTGTTGAACAAATAGCCACAGTAATAATAGATAGCAATTCATTGAATTATTTCATTTGCGTCATTTAATCTTAGACCCTTAGTGAAAATATACGCTGTTTGTAGCCTACTTCATATATGTACATTTATGACAAAATTGTGAGGACTGGGCTTGGCGGAACCTTCTGATGGTACAATTGTTGCTGACAGATGGATTTCTCTGAAACACCGCTCAAGTTAGCCTGACAGTTAACCTGCTCCCGACCAGGTTAGTTTGGTCGGATAAATTGCCATGGTTACTTAGCGGAGATTCCCTTAAGTGACGTTCATGGAACGCAACTCCAGCTGAAAGAAGCCCGGCTTTATGTTTAGCTTGATGGTTGTTTGGTCGGATAAGTTGCCATGGTTACTTAGCGGAGATTCCCTTAAGCCACATTAATGGAACGCAACTCTAGCTGAAAGAAGCCAGGCTAAGCAAAATAAGCCCGGCTTTGGGTTTAGCTTGGTTGATGGAATACCCCAGGTAGCAATGTGTGGCGCCACTGCTTATAATGCTAAAGCCCAGTTCAGACCAAAGATTCGCGACGCAAAGATAAAGATTATGCTTGCAACTCGCAACTCCTTGCGACTCCTTGCGACGAGACGGGCTGAGACGTTCTAAAAAATGGGCAGTTCACACTGCTGCACCGGGCGGCGATTAGTTTTATTTTGGTTGAGAGTAGGCTAGAGTTGCTGTGTTTCGCCATTCTCCACTACTTCTGCATTGTAGCCTAGTAATTCGCTGGAGCTTAGTTTGTTTAGATCCCGCTAGTTGGATACATTGCATTCTTTCGTAGTGGCGACTTCTCGACTGCAAGGGAAGCTCGGCTTCACCTAAAATTTCGAAAATTAAATGGTCAGATATATACTGTTGTTAACATTTCATTGATTAAAAATGTGTTAGAACACGTCCATCTCGAAGACGAGTCCGTTCAGAATCAGCTGCTTATCGCAGGTCGACTGACTCGATTTCCTTCTCATACACTTACGTGTTTAATTTGCGTGTTTAGACAGATGGGCGCGCACACACACGCGCACCAAGCATCACCCGCATTCATTCATTCTTCAACACTCACTCGCGGTAAAACTAGCCTTATAAATCCCCGTTGCGCATGGAACTGCCACATTGGCAGTGTTGTGTTTCACCCAAAAAAATTTTTTTTTAACAAAACTGTCTTCTAAATTAATGAAATAATGGGAAACGAATAAACCATTATAAGCAACGAGTGAACTTAATAAGCGGTCGAAATATTTTTTTCAACCACCGCCTCTTTCCCTTGACGGTGCGCAAAGCCCGCACGGCGCACACAGACAGGTAGCAAAAAGCAAAGCAGTCTCAGCATAAACACACAGTTGTGCGTTAAATTTGTCCATCGGGGAATACGTCAATTCCTCTAATGCTGACGTTTAAAATATATCAGCACCTATTTACCTTGATCTTCAGCTGTAGCCTTGCTGAACTCCCTGCATCCTCGCTGTCTTTATTCATTTTTTCCAGATTCGTATGGCGGTCTTATTATGGTAAACTAGCTCATTGGTGAACACCTCGTCAGGTTTTAAACAGCGACACGCACTCGGAGACAGTAGCCTAAGCCTAAAGAAAGACAGGTCCATAGCTGCTGCACAATGCGTGCCAAGCAGTAGACCTAGTTGGTCTTAAAGGGGGGGAAAGCAAGTTCAAGTTTAACATCGATTTGCAGTGATCACTTGGCTGAAGGGTTTTATATGCGTATTCATTACATAATTAGCGCATTTGAAACTTGTGTGGCCCATGGGTGCGGCTTATTCTGCTTTTTTAAATACATAAATGAAAGGCTTGCGGTTTATCCATGATGCAGCCTGTATGCGGGAAATTACGGTAGGCCCCGACAGGGCGAACCGGACTCCGACTTGAAGCGGCGGTGTCTTCTCCCTTAAGGGGCTTATTTTAGATAATAACCGGCGACGTTTTATAGGCTACATTATTACACGGCTACTTGCCGAAACGAAAAAATAACTTCACACGGTGTGTGAAGTTGTGTGAACCACGTGACTCCTCATTCTCAATTTGAGAATGAGGAGTCACGTGGTTTTTGGAGAGGGGAGGGGTTTGAGCCCATCCGCCATGCTGGTAGCACGGTTGCCAGGAGAAACGTTGTCAGAGCGGCATACAGACAGATGAGGAAACATAGACGCAGAGACGCAGGAGAAATTACGATAGAAATAAATGGAGAATAATAAGGCGAAGGAAAAGGGTCCTTACAGGAACAAACTCACTACCAGCGCCAAGCAGAGGTATGAGGAGAAGCTGTCAGACTTAAACAACGTCGACCCATACGAGCTACCTGCAGCAGAATGGGACAGAGACCTGGACCTTTAACCACCTTGCACATATATGGACATAGTGAACTACTTGGTTTTTGGCATCAGTCAATATACGATGCAAGAATTTAAAAGCCATAAATCGCTAGAAAGCTATGAGACACACCGACACCAACACCGGAAGAGCTAGCAGTATTCTACCGGGAAATCAGCACGACAGGGACAAGATCAGCAATTAGAGTAGAGTGTGCTACCCGAATACTGTGATGAGTTCAGAGACCCTATTCGGCCCATCCGCAGCTTACAGTCTCTGGCTAATGGAAGCGGCCTTGATAGGAGTGACTTGCCTGCGCTGCAGAAGCACTGCCAGACCATAGGGAGCATTGCTGATGTGTCTGAGGAACAGGAAGTGCAGATAGAGAGAAGGACGCGGGGACAGCACAACTGTACGGGCTGGAAGAATCACAGCCTCCTCAATGCATTGTGTTTATGCAACAGACATTAGTTCACCAGCACCCTCCACCATAAAGAGGGTTTGTTATCCTACACGTGGGCCGGGAACAGCAGCCACCAGTTGGGGCATAAAACATGAGGAGACAGCGAGGCAGGCATACACTGCCCAAACAAAGGATCAGCACACCGATCAACAAGTGGAAACTTGTGGGTTTTTTGTCAACCCGGCCTTCCCACAGGTAGGAGCATCGCCAGATGCCATTGTTACTTGCACTTGTTGTGGGAAAGGCTGCATAAAAGTGAAATACCCCGCGAAGTACAAGGACAGCACAATCCTTGGTGCGTACTCATCAGATGACCGCAACTTCTGTCTGCATGCTGTTGATGGTCAGGTGCACCTCAAGAAGAACCACCAGTACTACACCCAGGTCCAGACCCAACTGTTTGTAACAGAGAGTGCCTACTGTGACTTTGTAGTGTGGACATTGAAGGACTGTGTGATTCTGCACATAGCTCCAGACAAAACATTTTGGAATGCACGGCTTCAGAAGGCACAGGACTTCTTTGTGAAGGTGGCTCTCCCTGAACTTGCGGTGCAATATTTCTCGATACCACCTACCTCCCAAGCATCACCTGGCCCCAGTGTGCTTCGTGAACTACAGCCACAGACCGTGGTGAAGAGTCCAAGGAAGCAGTCTGCCCAAAAAGCACCAAAGCGAACAAACGCAGTGTGGTGTCTCTGTGCTGGACCAGAGGAAGGTCAAATGGTGGCCTGTGACAACCAGAACTGTACAATTCAGTGGTATCACTTCCATTGCGTGGGGCTTGTGGACACCCCTTCTGCTGACACTGCATGGTTTTGCCCTTCTTGTGCTGAATAGTGTTGATTGAGTGAGATTGTACATCCATGCACACTTCTTTTTGATTTCTTTATTGCTATTTTTAAATGTTTATTTTTAAATGCACATTGTTCTTTTGCACTGTTTACTGTTTCAACCTTTTGAAATGTTGCACTGTCAATTTCTATTTATTCAATTTATAGTTCTATTTCTATTCTAACAGTTCTCAATAAATAATGTTACGCCATATCATGTTGTTTCAAGAATTTATTTCAACACGAAACAGTAAGGAGGCACTCAAACAACACTTTTACACATATTTGTTAAGGCACAGCAAACTGACAATCTTATCCAACGGCATTAGGTTTTCACCCTCACATTTGATGAGCATGTTCACAGGTACAGTGGAGTGTAAGAATTAAAATTTGTTGCGCACAACACCAATCACCCTCTCAACATGAATCCTGAGATGTGCTATGGCCCTAGTCTCCTCCACATCTTTCGCATCCAGCTGTGCACGACCCCTTGTGAACGTAGGTACCTTAACTTCAGCACACATCATACCCACACTTTCCCTGATATTAAAGCACCTATCTGCCAGCACAATGTCACCTGGCAACAGTTTGTTGAGGAAACCACTTTGCTCTGTTATACGTTTGTCACTAGTGCGCCCACCCTTGGGATATGAAAGAAATTACACCCTTTAGGTGTAAGGGTGTAATTAGGTACTTCATGGTGTATGCATGTTTATACTGAGAGAAAGTCTGTGCCCATGCCAGTACATTTGAGGGTTTTTCAATAATCACCTCGAAACAATCCACAATGGCGGCTACATTTTTCCCGAACGATTCCACGAACTGGTGTGGCATACTCGTCAATAAACAGTCTCTGCTTGGCCAGTGCACTAATGGACACAGCCGTGCATACATCACTCCAAGGGTATGGTGAAAGGCATCACTGACTGTTGTCCTGTGTACCCGAAACAGATGGCTGATGTGCTTTACTGGCAGGTCTAGTCTGAGGCGCATTAGAGTCAACAGGACAAGCTGGAAGGGTGAGAGTTTCTTCATCCTACCTTGAGGCAGATATGGGGTGAGACTGCATAGAAGTGTCTGAAACATTACATAGCTTGCAAGTCCTGTGTAATACTTCACTATGTTATCATCACCACTCAAATTTCTCATTCATCCGGTACTCATCAAGCTCCTCCTTCAGCTCTCTGTTTTCCTCCAAAAGACTGTTGATTACATCTCCTCTAGATGTGCAGAGTCCACATTCCAGGTCCTGTGCTGGGGATGGAGGCCGCTGCTCCTCTGTCGGGGATGGCGGCCGCTGCTCCTGTGCTGGGGATGGCGGCCGCTGCTCCTCTGTCGGGGATGGAGGCCGCTGCTCCTCTGTTGGGGATGGCGGCCGCTGCTCCTCTGTCGGGGATGGCGGCCGCTGCTCCTGTGCTGGGGATGGAGGCCGCTGCTCCTCTGTCGGGGATGGAGGCCGCTGCTCCTCTGTCGGGGATGGAGGCCGCTGCTCCTCTGTCGGGGATGGAGGCCGCTGCTCCTCTGTCGGGGATGGAGGCCGCTGCTCCTCTGTCAGGGATGGAGGCCGCTGCTCCTGTGCTGGGGATGGAGGCCGCTGCTCCTCTGTCGGGGATGGAGGCCGCTGCTCCTCTGTCGGGGATGGAGGCCGCTGCTCCTCTGTCGGGGATGGAGGCTGCTGCTCCTGATGCTCTGCCAGCGGTGGCACTTGCTCCTGGCGCTGGGTCCTGCTGCGCATTACATGCCGCTGATATCTCCATCTGTTGGCTTGACATCACTGTGGCCTAACCGCAAAGATGGTGTCCAGTCAGGGTGGTTCTCCACCATCTCATATGATGGTTTACCTAGAACAGAATAATTCGATTATGAAAACTCAATGTAATCAATGCTTTAATTACAATCAATGCTTTAATGCAATGTACAATGTACAATCAATGCTTCAATCAATGCTTTAATGCAATGTAATCAATGCTTTAAGCTTTTACAGAAAATGTGTTAGTTAAGCTCAAAACAATCATGGGAAACACTAATGTCATGAACTGAATCTCAACTAGTTTTGTTTAAAACAACATTAATGGTTGGGCCATCGAGCATTTTCTAAGAAGCAACAGTTTGTTAGGTAGCTAGCTAGCTGCTAGAAAACAACTTCAGATGCACTTCAGGGTTCGCACCAACATAAGGTACACTTCGTGGCTTTAAGAGACGACAACATAAACAAATTTAAAGACATTTTTAGAGAACGTACCTGAGTGAAAATGCAGAGAACACACTCTTATCGACTGGGGAATGTTATCGAAAGTAAGGTCCTTTCTTCTGATTGCAGCCACCCAAGAAATCCGACGTCTCCTCGTGATGTCGGATACTTGCTCTCCTAAGTGCGTTCTCCATTTAGGGAACCTAAAAAACTAGCTTCACTTAACATTGAAACGTGTCGCGGGGCGAAGTGCGGTGTGAACACACCTTTACGGTTTCCTCGGCGATCGTGTGAGCCATTGGAGCAGTTTTTAACGCAGCAGTTGCTTCCAGGCATTGTTAAAACAGTAAAGAATTTCAACAACCTCCTCTGCTAGCAGCTACCGTGTCAACAATAACGCAAAGCTCAGCTGCACTCGGAGGGGCGTACCTACCAACATGGCGGAAAGGGGGGGGGGCTTACACGGCTTACTGTGCCGTGACGTCAACTCCTCATTCCTAAATGAGAACACAATTCGGTGTTTAGCTAGGCTAGTTGCACACGTCTTTTTTATGTAGACTAGCCTAGTCAAGGCCTGCGGTTCGATTAATACTTTTCTATTAGATGTAGGTACCCAATGTGTTCGCGTTATCCATACAGCATGGCCTTTTCATGCATTTTAATTGCCCATAGATAGGCTACACCAGCGGTCCCCAACCACCGGGCCATTCAGCTCTTAGCAGATCTTAGCTAGATTCCTGACCGGGCCGCCGGCGGCGGAACCCCGACCGCGGAGCCCCCCGGCGGCGGAGCTAAGATCTGAATATTAGCCCCAGCTTGATGATTCGGATCTTAGATTATGGTAGGTGAAAAGTTTGGACCCCTGGGCTACACTATCCATTGGAAATTGACACAGTTTCTCGTCGGTGAGTTCGCTTTAGCACTACAGGCATCATGCACTTAGCACGTGATCAGACCACCAGAGTTGTTGGTCGTAGCAGATTGAGACTAGTGCCGCGGTCAGTCGACCGCCTATTTATTTTTGTTCTCCCGTCAAACGGCTCACTGTAAGTTCACCTCCGCACAAGTCTGTGCGCTGTGCGCGCCCTGCTGGTTAATCTGCTATGCTCTTTCTTCCCCCTCCCCCCGCCTTCACTGCTTTGATATGAGCAATGGCTGAGGCAGGTGAGTCCTCCGAATCAAGTCGAGTATTTCAGGCCAACTGGTAAAGGAGTGTCACGGCTTTCAAACACACAAACCATAAAGCCTATGGACGCCTCAGAACGGACTAGTCAACGCGCTGCGGCATCACTCGGGCAGGTTGGTGTGTGTGTGTGTGATATCAAAGTAACAAACTCAAAGCCGATGCATGCGTCCAAAACTATTCGTTCAAAACTAAATAAACAACAAAAACAGCGTCCCTTATTCGCTTTAAATACTTTATTTACCGCGCCGTATTAATTCCCAAGTTTTGAAAAGAAAAGAAAGTATTTGAAGCGAATAAGCGACGACACACACGCACGAACACACGTGCACGCACGTTCATTCACGCAAGCAGGCACCCACTACAACCTGGAGAGGCTGTAAATGCTTTTAAAAATGATAATGGCTATAGACAATTTTTGACAGGTTACAAATTCTCCCAATTTACTTACTATTCCTCTGTACATATTTGTTTTTTCCTGCATTTTACAGATTTGTGAGGAGTTTTTCTGTATTACAAACAAAGATCTACTCGGAACATTCAGAGCTGCTGTAGAAAAATATGCGCCCCTACTGCTGAGTTTGTACCGCGCCCGAAAAACAGAGTTTGGCAAGGATCTGAAGGAGATACTGAGAAAGCTTGATGATGAGGTGTGTGCACAGTACAGCACCAAACAATACTTTTGCCCAGATGAAATTCAATCTTTTGAATTACAATTAGTCTTGCTATTATTAGAGCTATCTTTCTGTTTTTTCTTTTTTTCTTTGAGACCACCAACATCGTCAGACACGGCAAGGAAGCAGCCATGAAAGGACTTCCTGTGTTCCTGCGTGAAGATCCTAATCTACTTTTCAAGCAGTGTCTTGTAAGTATTAATGGTCATTAATATAAATTTTACAAGCATAGAGATACAATTGTAAAATGAAGATACTGTAATTGAAAATACTAGAAAATCTGAAAGTTTATTTCTGTTTCGCCCTCGGACTGCTTGAGAGAGGGAAGGGAAGTTAATTGCCTGTCTTATATAAAAGCTTATTGGTTGTGAAGTGAGTCCCTCTAGCACATTTGACAGGGGTTTCAGATTATACCATGAGGAAGATGCTGCTTTGATATACAGGTTGTTGTCGGCAGATGTTAGACCGAGGCTACCTGCTTTGGCTAGAACTAGGGGGCTAGATCACAGCCATATCACTCACCACCTGTCAGGTCATTCTTTTGATACTAGTGATTAGGTCTAGGCCTCTACAGGCTACAAGCTATTCTTTTTCTTACAGTCCGAGTCAAATGTTCTGGGCCACATAACTACAAGGGTGATATACTCTTCTACATTGGGTTGGAACCATTTCCTTGGTTTTGTGGACATTGCAGGTTATGCTGGTGAGCTGGCACGCATCTCACAGGGGTGAATTATACCATAGATTATAGATAGATAGATTATACCATGAGGGAAGATGCTTTTATTGAGCTGGCTCCTCTTTGCTCTTTTATCTGTTTAAATGTGCGCTATGCATGATGGTGGAAGTTCAGTTTGTATTATTTGTTTAAATTTCTTGGTTGATGCTTTTGCAGAACAGAACGTAGAGTAGGTTTAAAGTTTAGGATCACTTTGAATGTTCTTGTTTTCAATGGAAACACACATGAGTTATCCTGCATAGGAAATATAGGAGACCAAATCCTGTCTTTATTAATTTTTTCCAGATTCATATGGCGGTCTTATCATGGTAAACTAGCTCATTGTCAGGTATTTAACAGCGACACACCCTCGGAGACAGTAAAGAAAGACGGGTCCGAGCTGCTACGCGCGTTTGATGTGCTCTCACCGTTCTCATGCGCACAATTGTTTTTTTAATACATAAATTAAAGGCTTGCGGTTTGTCCACGATGCGGCCTATATGCGGGAAATTACGGTAGTGTAGTTTACATAGTTTTCATAAGTTATCAGCCTACGTGCTGCTGAGAAGACCAGAGTTTTTTTACAACAACCTCAGGGGTCGCATAGCTATTGGATCATGAGGAGATATTAGCTGAATGCTAGGAAATGTTATTTGTTTAAAGGTCCCATGGCATGCTATTTTATGGATGCTTTAATAAGGTGTTAGTGGGCCCCTAATACAGTACTTGAAGACGTTTAAGAAATTCATCCTTGGTGCAGAGTTACAGCCACTACGAGCCAGTCCCACAATGAGCTCTCCACAAACGTGCCGTTTTTAGAGGCGGGTCAAGGTGGAGGGTGGGGGTGTGGCCCTGAGCAGCTTGCAGCCACGGTACCATGCGCTAGTGTTTACAGTGGAACACTGAACACTCCGGGTGCTCCGGCGGGAGTCCTGGAGCTCTATATCTAAATAATATTATATTTAGATATATATATATTATCATGGTCAAAAGCTGTTTGCGCCTCCGTATGATATTATGAATCTCAAACGACTGCGACGGGTTCTCAGACGCCTCTGGTTCTTCCACTTCCACGTCAATATTAAGTAGGCTACAGACTCAACAGAGAAATTAAATGGAGGAGAAGGGGATTGTTGCCCGCGATTGTTGCCCGGGGTTGTCTGCGTCGGGTTGGTTGAGAAGGAATTGGGAACCGCGACATGGAGGAGAAAAGGATTGTTGCCCAGGATTGTCCGTCGGAGCCCCGTGGAACGCTGGCCGCCCCCGGGGCTGCCCGCCCAGCCCTGCTGCCACGGCAGCGGTCCGTCTGAGCCCCGCTGCCCGCTGGCCACCCCCGGGGCTACCTGCTGAACGCTGGCCAACCCCGGGGCTGCCCGCCCAGCCCCACTGCCCGCTACAGCGGGGCTCCGACGGACAATCCTAGGAATCAATCCTTTTTTCCTCCATGTCGCGGTTCCCAATTCCTTCTCAACCAACCCGACGCAGTCTAGTCTTTTCACCAAATGGGAGCTACATGCAAGCTTGCGTTATTGAGTTGCATGTTCTGCGCCATGAAGGCCGCCTCATACCTCCGGATCCGGACGAAATTTGTCCGTCCGTACTAAACGTTGTCTCCGGGACTACCCTTCATACCTCCGTCCGGTTTCAGTGTTATGGATGTTACGCAAAACAACCTCTAGAGGGCAGTGACTGTCGTATATAAAATGACCGGCATCGACAATCGCAAACATGGTATCTGTAGAGGAGATGATTATGCTCTGTGTCATCCGGCACAAAGTGTACGTGGAGGTGGCATGTGGCACCCCTCACCAACCTGAAGATTCTCTGCTCAAAATTTAAATTCAAAAAAGTTTTATTAGCATAAAAAATATACATTTGCATTGCAAGTGTATAAAACGTTAAAGTATAAAACGTTAAATACAAAATATATATACATATCAGTTATTATAGGCCTACTACTCTCGTGGTTGGGACTTCTGCCTCTACTGCCGCCTCGGTCTCCGGTGGTAGTGCTCCGGTTTGTCCGGAGCACTCCGGATTCGTAAGCTCAGAGGCGACGGACCCACTGACGGACGACCTCCGGGACCAGACAAAAGCGTCCATGTCCGTATTTACCGTAGGGTGTGAATGGGCCTTTACACCAACAGCGGAACGGTTATCCAAATAACAAAGAACACTTGCGTTACAGTGTGTATTCACACACACACATGTGGTGCTCGCACGGTCCTAGCTCATTGTCTCATTGGCGGGCCAAATTCTCTGGGCGGGCCAAGCAGAGAAAGGGGAGGTAACATGGCCCCATATGACGTCATATGGGGCCGGAAGCCAAATCGAAGCGTTTCAGCGATCCTTTTTTCAAAGACGGCGCAAGATAGCTACTTCTCGGTTTACACCTAACGCAATTTCTAGCTACTGGGGGACCATAGGGAGGCTAGGGGAACTCGACTTAATGTTAGAAAACCACAAAGTGAAAATTTTTAAATGGCTTATAATTCATAGGGCTCCTTTTTAGGTATAGGCCCATTTGATTGTTGTTTCTGCTGATCAGGTGCACCAACCCATTGCAGCAGCAAATTTGATGATGGAGGTGTGATTGCTGCTCTGCAGCGGGTGCATCACATAGCCCTGGGCAGAGCCGTATATAGAGAGAGTTCTGCCAACTGAAATCATGGGTGCCATCTTGTAAGTCCTGTGCTTCAAGTACCAATAATGACATTCAAGAACACCATCGAGTGTAAGATTGCAAATCAATAACACAAACCATCTTCATTATCAACAATACTGTAAAATGTTTTCATATTGTGGGTTAATTTGCCCTCAAATTCAAGCTTTCTGCCCGAGTTCATCTCCATCAGAAAATAGTTCCTATAGTAAAAGCGCCTCGTTCCTACTGCGCAAGTGAAACAATGTAACAGTTGAACGTTGTTATGGAAACTAGGCTCATGAAAGTAGTTTCAGCTAGTTAGTGTAGCGATACTTTCTGTAATTAGGCACATTATTTTTGTCCGTTCTTTCACCAGGCATTTAAACACACTCTAAAAATGGGAATTGACCAATCAGAGTGCTTGCTTAAACTTGTGTGTTATTGAATACCACATTAAGTCAGCTTTACAAATTTTCTAATTTTTCCCATGGACAGCACCAGATAGGCTTGAATGAAGGGGATATGGATCAGTATACACCGGAATGGTCCTTCAACAACAAAGCTAAAATGACAGACAACTTCATATTGGATATGACAATCCAATTTGAGATGCCTGGCTCCCTACAAGACATGTAGTATGTGATGTGAGTTTGAATTGAAAATCATATTTCTTAATGTCCTCAAACAGGAAACTGATCCAGATGACGTGGCTGCCAAGGGAGTCACTGTGGGAATTCTGTATGTCCTGTGTGGCTGAAGCCTCATCCCCCAAGATCCAAAACATCGCACTCATCTTAGAGGAATCCATAGTAGTAAAGGACCTTCCGGATACTCCCATGGCCTACCTTCTCGGCCT
Source organism: Micromesistius poutassou (assembly GCF_964030765.1). Lineage (NCBI taxonomy): Eukaryota > Metazoa > Chordata > Actinopteri > Gadiformes > Gadidae > Micromesistius > Micromesistius poutassou. The sequence goes on from NC_140276.1 coordinate 6,727,957, forward strand.
CCTTTATGCACTCAATGTTTCCTATCCGGAGGACCTTAAGTACACCTTTGAAACACGTGTTCCTGGATAATGGCCCAAAATGCTCTGTGTGCGATCTCTAAAGAAAAAGCTTTGTCTTGTCTAAACGTTGCAAAAAGAAAAGTGAAATAAAGAAACAGGTTTTCCCTCTTGGAGTCAGCTCTGATTAGCAGCTGTGAAATTTGTTTACATAATTGTTAATTGTTTTGTGTTGTGTTCTCAGACTAATTGCTGGTTAATAACTCAAAAGTTTGTAAAATGTGTGTTACACCCATTTGTAAGTTATGTAGTTATTGCTAATAAGGCAACGTGAAATTTGACATTGATTTATTTTATTTATATTTTTCTACATTGTTACATTGCTACATTGATTGTTCTAGCAAAATGTTAATGCAGAATGTATTTTCAAGTTAGACCTGTGAAGCCATACGTGTCAAGACAGCTGTGAATGACATGTTATGTGAATTTTAACATAACTTTTTCATGTTAATTCTCTTGATGCCCATAGTCATCTCTGACCAGCAGCTGGTAAACTAATGTTTTAAGTGTTTATCACACATTTTATTGTCTTAAATTGTATTTTAGATGCATCTGAGCAGGGATTATTGTTCTAGCATAAGTGTAACTGCAGAATGTTTTTCAAGTTATACCTGAATATTTGGCCATATTGTTGAATTTGAAATTCACACTTTGATCACTGACTAGCAGCTGTGAATGACATGTCATGTGAAATTTAACACTGAACTTTTTCATGTTAATTCTCTTGATGCCCATAGTCATCTCTGACCAGCAGCTGGCAAACTAATGTTTTAAGTGTTTATCAAGTGAAGAATGGGGAGATCGCGCACTAGGGCTGAGAAGTTCCAAAAGTATTTTAAAAGCCGAAACAACAATTACAGGACACATAAACAAGGGGAAACGTTTCGGGTCTAGCCCTTCATCCGTGTTCCTTGTACGTGATGCGTCACAGGGCGCAGCGGCCTTTTATAGGCTCGCCTGCCAATCACCCCAAGACACATGAGTGTGTTTGGGGTCACAGTGTATCCAAATCACCAAAGTTACACCACAGGTACTATAATATCACGATTATATACAAACATGTACAGGAGATATAACATTTGTATACAGAAACATAATCACATTTTAATAGTGATACCATATTTAAATTAAAATTAAAAATATATATATATTAAACATAATATTTAGAAAAAGGTACACATCACCCTTATCAAAAGCAATATCATCATAGCATTAGGTTAGCTTGCGTCCATGTTGGCCTAGTCCATTATTCAACCAACTATTCTAATTACAACAGTTACAGCGAACATGTTAAGGTAAATTCATCATTGATACCACAGAGACGGTCTCCTAAGACCAGTTCAGACCAAAGATTCGCGACGCAACGAGACTCTTTTGGGACGTCGCAGGGGAAAAGTTGCAGCAGTGTGAACTGGTCGTCGCAAGTTGCAAGGAGTCCCCAAAGATTGAACATGTCAAATCGTCGGGTCCAGTTTTAGAACGCAACGATGTGGCTATTTCTCTTCAGCCAATCAGGACACAGCACAACAATTTAGGCTTATTAAATACAAGTTGTAGATGCTAACGGTATTATCTTTGGTTTTACACCGCACTTATTTAACATGCCCTGCAAATGTATAAATCAGTGTTCGAATTACGTGGGAGCCAGAGGGAACCGAGCTTCCAAAAAGGCAAAGTCAAAAAAATGAGGGGTCTCATATCTGAAGGTGTCTGCCATATTTGGCATTGTAATTTCATCTTAAACAACACTCATCCATCCCCGTGCAGTCTCTTACCATTAAAAAAATGGTAAGAGACTGCCCCTCCCCCCCACAGTCAACATTTACACCCGCGGACCCTGCTATGTAGGCCTATGCATTACAAGATTCTACAGAATCTCACGCCAGTAATGTAATGCATTACTGAACTGGTCGTAGGAGACCATTCGGGAACCATGCCTATGTAGGTAAACAAATGATACGTCTAAACGTAAAAAAATATATTCTATAAAAAAAATTATATAAAAAAAAAATATATATAAAAAAATATATTTAAAAAAAAATGTATATAAAAAAAATTAAATTAAAAAAAAATTATATAAAAAAAATTATAAAAAAAATATATATTAAAAAAATATTATATTAAAAAAATTATTAATTAAAAAAAAAAATTGGACCTGCGCACAAATGTTTTTTTTTGGACCTGCGCGCGCATCTTTTTTTGGACATGCGCACGCGCATCTTTTTTTGGACATGCGCGCGCAGGTCCAAAAAAAGATGCGCGTGCGCATGTCAAAAAAAAGATGCGCACGCAGATCAAAAAAAAGATGCGCGTGCGCATGTAAAAAAAAATAGATGCGCGCGCAGGTCCAAAAAAAGATGCGCGTGCGCATGTCAAAAAAAAGATGCGCGCGCAGGTCCAAAAAAAAACATTTGTGCGCAGGTCCAATTTTTTTTTTATTATTATTTTTTTAATTTATAATTTTTTTTATATATATTTTTTTTATATAATTTTTTTTAATTTCTTTTATAGAATTATTTTTTTTTATACATTTTTTTAAATATCTTTTTTTTATAAAAAAAAATTTCAGATATTTTTTTTAATCTGTTTTTATATATATTTATATATATTTTTATAATTATTATTTTTTTATTATTTAATAATAGGTAAGACCGCACGGGGATGGATAATGAGCGTTGTCAGACACCTTCAGATATATGAGAGACCCCCTCAGTTTTTTGACTTTGTTGCCTTTTTGGGAGCTTGGTTCCCTCTGGCTCCCACGTAATTCGATTTATACATTTCAGAGCTGCCAACTTGCACGGTGCACCGTGTGACACACGTTTTTGCCTGCTTACACACGCCACACATCCAATTTCTCACGGCCAAAAAAACAAAAAACACGCGTCCCCCCCCCCCCCCCCGTCAATCCCGATCGTCGGTCCCCCGTCCCCCCCGTCAACAATCACGATCGCCCCCCCCCCCCCCCCCACAGTCAACATTTAAGCCCAGTTCAGACCAAAGATTCGCGACGCAACTGCTTGCAACTCGCAACTCCTTGCGAGTCCTTGCGGCGAGACGGGCTGAGACGTTCTAAAAACGGGGCAGTTCACACTGCTGCACCGGGCGGCGACGGCAGGTGGTCTCCCTAGCAACTGTGAACGCTCTGGCACAGCTGAGAGCCGCATCAGCATCACTTTCATCCTGCTAAAAAGTAACCTAACTTAGGTTTGCGATTAGTTTTATTTTGGTTGAGAGTAGGCTAGAGTTGCTGTGTTTCGCCATTCTCCACTACTTCTGCATTGTAGTAATTCGCTGGAGCTTAGTTTGTTTAGATCCCGCTAGTTGGATACATCGCATTCTTTCGTAGTGGCGACTTCTCGACTGCAAGGGAAGCTCGGCTTCCCCTAAAATTCCCCGAAAATTAAATGGTCAGATATATACTGTTGTGTTAACATTTCATTGATTAAAAATGCGTTAGAACACGTCCATCTCGAAGACGAGTTCGTTCAGAATCAGCTGCTTATCGCAGGTCGACTGACTCGATTTCCTTCTCATACACTGACGTGTTTAATTTGCGTGTGTTTAGACAGATGGGCGTGCACACACACGCGCACGAAGCATCACCCGCATTCATTCATTATTTTAAACACTCACTCGCGGTAAAACTATGTTTTCTCACGATCAAATACTCATCAATCCTAAAAGTAATGGGCTTGTACACGATGTCTTTGTCAAGAACATATGTGTTTGCTTTCAATCTTTAAAACAAACCTTCAACAAAGTATTCACACTTATTTTTCTGTATGCAGGGGTTGGTCTGTATGAGTCGCATTTCATGTACATCGTTCAACACAACGACGGTACGGTCACAAATGGGTCGACGCTATGGGAATAAAACACCTAGCCCTTAGCCCGTCTTTCTTAAATGGTGTTGGACCTGTTGTCCGTTCTGGGCTTCTGCAGAACCATGTTGGTGCAACATGGCAGCCTCAAGCAGGTGGAAGAGGACCCTCTCCCTCTCCATGCCCTCTCCCCACGTAAATATAAAAGGCTCAAACGAAGGTAACTAAAACACAATGATTATTATTTTCATGGTATAATAGACTAATTAAAACATACTTATGAGTGTTATATATATTCTATTCCTGCCAAGTCCGTTCTCCGATGGATGACACTCGATTATACACACTGGACCTTTCAACAGTGAAATCGTGAAATCGAGACTGTTTATCACCAAAACTGCATTACCCACACTGCATCGGGACAGAGTGTGAGTACGGAAACGGGAAAGTTTCGTACTGTGGGGATAAAGTTTTCGCAGCCTTGTTGTGTTTATGTTGCACTCAAAGTAACTTTGACGTGTGTCTGCCTCATATGCGTTTGTGTTGACATCGTCCGTTTCAAGAAACCGAAGGTAAATATTGGTGATTTGTCTGACGTTTTAGAAGGATAAAGCCTGCTTCTAATATTTGTACGTTTTAATATTGCCACGCATTCGCTTCACCAGCTAACTGGCTAACGGATTAGCAAAGATCAGCAGCTAGTAGCTGTGTTGTGGGATTATGGTTTGAGACCGCCTGACGTGGAAAATATGTCGTTGCAGATTAAGAAAAGGTTTTTTGCTTAGAAAGACGAGTTAAAACACATTTTATGTCTGGGTGTTTCAAGATGGACGTCTGAAAGCCAGTCTGGCTACTAGGTTTGTTTTGAGAGCTTCAGGCGAACATCCCAGCCATGTATTGACATATTTCACATCTGTCTTTGTACTTTTTTGCCAAAGTTGATCGGATATCGGCCAACTACATTAACATTTGTAAAGAACACCGTTTCCTACGGGCTGAAGATGGCTTTAGACAATTTAAGACGTGTTTTAAAGGAGTAGTCATAACTAATCCAAATCCTTCAGAGCCAGAGACTATTCATCGCTATAAAATTAATGGCATGTCTAGTACTACGTACCACACCTAAAGTCTGACGACCATATGGTAAAAATAGCACTGCTCCGTAAGAGTATGAGAGTAAGAATCAGAATAAGCAAATATAAATTGTGAAGAAAGCTGAGAAGAATAGTAAAGGCAACCACTTTGTGTTGCTAATAAGCTATGGATGATATTTGCCATGCAAACATCTCCCCTTTTAGGAACGTTTTACAGAGCCACAATGAAATGTATTGAACTCTCAAAGGAAGCCTGTTTGTGGGTTCAAATTTTTTCTATCCAATAGCCAAAGGGGAGTACAGTGTAACAGCCATACAACCACCCTGTAGTTGTTACACAGAACCAAACATTGTCTCATGTCAAATCTTTTTTATCATGGGATTCCTCTGCTGTTCGCTCCCGTGTGCGTGTGTGTGTGTGTGTGTGTGTGTGTGTGTGTGTGTGTGTGTGTGTGTGTGTGTGTGTGTGTGTGTGTGTGTGTGTGTGTGTGTGTGTGTGTGTGTGTGTGTGTGTGTGTGTGTGTGTGTGTGTGTGTGTGTGTGTGGGGGGGGGGGGGGCGGGGGCATGTGAGTGTCATTCACAAACAGTTCATGTTTGATGTCCACAGAGAGCTGCACTGCTAACCATGGTCCCTGGTCCGGTTCAAATCGTCACTGTGTGCAAGGAGGACCACTCCTTTGCGTTGGACACTGAGGCTTTGGGACGAATCCTCCTCGCCCCGGAGATCCGAGACAAACATGTTGTGGTTCTGTCGGTCGCCGGAGCCTTCCGGAAGGGGAAGAGTTTCCTGCTGGACTTCATGCTGCGTTACATGTATAGGACGGTACGTTTCTTTGTGGTCCCACTGCAAATATTGAAAATATACTTGTGTCCTGCTCATCCTGTTCTGCTATTATACCACTGAAGAATTACAAAGGGCATGTAAATCTGTGTTTGCGTATTTTGAAAAGGCACATGTCTGGTCTCTCCATACATTTGGAGAGACCAGCCAGAGTAAGGTAAACCCCACCCTTCCCCTCCACACCCTCCAAAGCCACTCCTCTAAAAGACATTACCATCTCGCTAGCTTACGCAATAGGACTGCCTAGCCTCGTGAGAGACTCTGTCCATGAGCAATGAGTGCACTGGGTGTGTGCAGGTAGCCCTAGGCAGACTGACGGGTAGGCCATCCATTTGGCCGAATGAAATGATCAGAAGTGGTTATCACAGGTCTGTGACAGCCAAAGATATCCAATGTTTTTTGTTTTGTCAGAGCATTTGATTTATTGATTGCAGATGAGATCTAAAGAGAATTTCATCAAATAACAACAAAAAATGCCTCTAAAATGAATTCCCTGCCTTACCTTTAAATATACATGATTGTTTTCTTTAGTGAGGTCACCACAGTCAACCAGTATAAAATATATATTATTTTGAGGTCACTTGGTAACTTGTATAGGATAATTTAAAAATGTCAAAGATTTGTTTGTAGAAGTCTCCCTGGATAAAGACATTGATGAATAATGGATAAAGGTAAATGTATAAAAAAAATGTTTCTTTCTCAGTCGGATGAAAACTGGCTTGGAAAGGACGAAGAGCCTCTGACTGGATTCTCTTGGCGGGGCGGCTCAGAACCGGAGACGACCGGCATTCAGCTCTGGAGTGAGGTCTTCCTCGTCCAGAAGAGCGATGGAACAGAGGTACGTCAACGTGTACACCTGGTGCGACGGCTCAACCAGCAAAAAATGTTTTTATACAGTGGTAGGCATACATTTAGGCACCCATGCTAAAGTTGACTGAAAAGAGGAATAAAAAATAATCTTTTGGAAAATTTTCTTAATGCCTTAATTAAACAAATGAGGAAAAATCCAATCTTTAAGGACACAGATTTGCTTTGTGAATGAATAATGTATCGTAAGTAAATAAATGTTCTCCATTTAAAATACAGGGTACATAAGTATAGACACCCACCATGCCAATCTCTAGGTATGGTGAAGGGTATGTGATGATGTGGGGCTTTTTTAATTCCAAAGGCCTAGGTGACTTCATCAGGATGCATAGTATCCTGGATCCATGAAATAACTGGCTTTTAAAAAGAAAAATCTGCCTGCCTCTATGGGAATTTAACATAGGGGTGTCTATACTTATGCACCCTGTATTTTAATGGAGAACATTTATTTATTTACGATACATTATTAATTCACAAAGCAAATTGGTGTCCTTAAAGGTTGGATTTTTCCTCATTTGTTTAATTAAGGCATTAAGATCAATTTCCAAAAGATGTTTTTTTTATTCCTCTTTTTAGTCAACTTTAGCATGGGTGCCTAAAGTTATGCCTACCACTGTATATAACATTTTTGTTTTGCTTATTACTGACATGTGTTTCTATTACCGACATGCTTTTTGTAAGCAGGCTGTTAATAATTGCTTTTTGGCTAAAACATCTGTAACTGATAAATAGATAGGAATGTTATTTTGTTATCACGTGGAAAATAACTTTGTTTCAGCACGGCAAGAAAAACAATAAACTCACAATAGACGGAAACGCAGTGCACATAGTTCATATAATAACAATCCACACTCTAAAAAAGTACTGGTTTTTGGGGAGTTAAAAAGGTAATTATAAAAGGTCATCGTCTATCATCGAGCACCTTACCATACAAGGGTTGTATTACTGTATCAAAGGGTCAGTCCCTGTCCTGTCACTGCAAGCCTATTTTAGTTTATTTAGTTTACTCAGTATCTCCTATTGTCCATAGTAGTATAGTATAGTATTCATGTAGATCTATTTTTTATAATCCTGTTTATGCTGTATGTGTATGCTATGTGTGATGTCTTTAAAGCTACTGTGACCTTGAATTCCCCCTTGGGGATCAATAAAAGTATCTATCTATCTATCTAATTGAATTGCATTGAAAAGTCAGATGGCAGTGGGCCTGTAGGACCTCCAATGTTGCTCTGTGGGACACTGAGACACAACCAGTCTCTTGCCCCTTTGCCTGACCTGAGTGTTGTGGAGCGGATGAGTGGAGTTGTCCATAATGGCCAGCAGTTTGGTTGCCATCCTCCTCGCTACAATCACTCTGACCAAACGAAAGCCGGCCGGCAGACCGTGCTTTCTTAGGCAGTGGGTCGGTCGGTCTAGTTGGCACGCGATTTTAACGCCGCTGTACCAACACATATCCGCATGGAACGTGTACAGCATTGTCCTGTGTTCATTGAAGGACCAGAGCCTCCTTAGTAAATACAAACCTTAACATAAGAGGTTTTTTTTTAAAAACAAACAAACATTGAGTTTGGTTTTTAATGGAATTATCATTATTTTTTGAAAGCAATAAAATATTTGTCTGCAGGTGGCAGTGTTGCTGATGGACACCCAGGGGGCTTTTGACAACCAATCCACTGTGAAGGATTGTGCCACCATCTTTGCCCTCAGCACTATGACTAGCTCAATGCAGGTAATCAATCATGCATCATGTAATGATGCTTGATTATTGAAAAAGTGAATGGTGCCTGAAGTACCGCTCTATAATGTGCTGTTGCGCTAATGTGTCTCTTCTAGATCTACAATCTCTCCCAGAACATACAAGAAGATGATCTGCAGCAGCTTCAGGTTTGTTTAACCCTAGCAAAAGGAAGGACAACCCTGTCAATGAGATTGTTTGAGATACAATTGTGCTGGTAACTGTTAACATTTTGGTGGAGGAAATTGCCATTTTGTTTCCTAAGCCAGTTTCAGATGAGACAATGGATGCCATTCTAATTACTGTGCTTCAGTTCAGAGCGTAGGCAAATGATGGCAGCCTGCATGCTAAATGTGTTAGCACAATGCAAGACAGAAACGGCCAGTCTAGCTCCTGTGGAGTGAGCAAAATACAACTTAACTATAACTGGCCATATTGAAATAGTTTCCCTCAAATAGTGTATATCCCTTACTTTGCAAAATCTAGTTTATGGTCTACTTTTTATCCCTGTCCTTTGCTGACTTTGTTAGCATGGAGTTGGTGCATTTGTGTGTTCTTTCTTTACTTTTGTTTCCATACTCATACTAAAACTAACTGGTTATTTTAGGAATGGAATTTGTCCAGTTCTTCTGGTCTTTAAACTTGAAGTGATTGCTCAATATTCTTTAGGCGTTTCTCGATTAACCTGATGCAAATTGCACAAAGAAAATTCAGTACAAGTAGCCATTGAGTTATTTGTCAGTTACTCAACCACTCCTTTTGTATTGTAGCTGATAAAAATGTATACACAGAAAGTATTTTGGAAAGATGTGCATAACCCTGTTCGGCCACAAGGCCACTCCATTTCCACTGAATTGTTTGCTATTTTTCTAACAACCGCTGACTTATCTCTCCCGTACAGCTGTTTACAGAGTATGGACGACTTGCCTTGGATGAAATCTTTCAGAAACCATTCCAGGTGCGAAAAACCTCTCTACTTTGTCCCAAATGTTTCTAATTTTCCCCAGTAATAAAAATCTACCTGATATACTTAAACTAGATGCCATTCAGATGAGTGCCTTTTTTAGTCATGAATCTGAATCTATGGTGGATTTAGTTTCTTTGTAGTTCACTAAGGCTTTTCCCTCTTTCAACAGTCCTTAATGTTCCTAATCCGGGATTGGAGCTTTCCCTACGAATACAGTTACGGGCTTAAAGGTGGAAAGCAATTCCTTGAGAAAAGATTACAGGTAACGGTGTTTGCATTTGCAGTGAATCGAGCCATACAGAATATTTTTGCCAGCTTTCTAAAAGTATTATCATTTGGGTTTGATGAACCATGTTGTAAATTAAAATTATAAAGTGTGTAAGAAGTGTGACCCTCTCGGACACAGCCATCAACACTCCCCAAATCCACACGTACGTTGACATACGCTCTCTGTGTTCATCGTGATGAAAATGAAAACATGTCGCTCCATGGGGGAGGTCCTTGATGCGCCCAACAGATCGATCCCTGGGGTCCTCTGGTTCTCAGGATATTTTCGCCTAAATCTGCCAAAACTCTGCCATTTTTAAAACAGAATAATACCATAAGGTCTGGTCAGTATTAAGGACTATGTCCACACAATTGTGGCTCATTTGGGTTTACGGGTCAGACATGACAATTCTTTCAATGTTTTCCAAAACTTTTAAGGTACAGAAAAACTTTGCAGGTGTACATTATGGTTCCTTGAGGTCAAATAAGGCCCAAATACCAAGCTGTTAAGGTTGGACCATGAGTTAGCCCCCTTACTTTCAGACTTCATATGCTTCATAGACTTTGTATTTAATTGGACAACTCCCAGGTGTTTAGTTTTTGGAGTGGTTGTTATTAGCGTTCTTGCCCTATTCCCTTTCCCTATTAATCACAATAGTGTGGCTTGCTTTGCGACCACACTAATGAGAAAAAACAGGACCTAAGTTTGGAGCAGAGTAGAACGTTCACCAACTGGTTGGTGGAGATTGACAAAAACCTAGGATTTGACACTTATTTATATCTGCATTACGCTATTATTTAGTTCTGACAAAATAGCATATATAGTTATATGTTGAAGACCATTAAAGATATAGACGGTTAAGACTTGCACCATTTCGGGTGAACTGGCACCTTTTTACTGGCCCCTGTTAACTTCCTTCCTTCCTTCCTTCCTTTCCTTTAGGTCAAGGATGCTCAGCACGAGGAGCTGCAGACCGTGAGGGAGCACATCCACTCCTGCTTCACCGACATCTCCTGCTTCCTGTTGCCCCATCCTGGCCTGAAAGTGGCCACCAGCCCCTCCTTCGAGGGCCAACTCTATGGTCAGCCCTTAACTCTTATCTAACACTTATAATATGAGGAAGGGCCTACCATGCTCTGTGAACATGTTATATTATTGGTGTGATTATTTGCAATGCAATATTGTATCCGTGTGGTATGCTGATGCAAGCACACATCAGCATGTTTGCCCGACTGCTATATTTAATATAGGGGTCAGGGGCGCCCTGATCCAGCTATGCTATAAAGAAGCATAGCATACTTGCCTGCTTGAATATCTGCTTGATGGTCTTGCAGTCACACGTATTGTCTTCCAAAAATGCGGCCTCTAATTAAGAATTATTCGCCAAAGGTTATTTTAGTATATACAACACGTGAACACTCAAAAATAAACAAGATAACACTATTTGCCAGGATTTATTTGTTTTTATTAGCGTGACGAGACGACCGTCAACAATATCCCGAGTTTGAGATCTCAATCACGGGATATTGCCCAATATCCCGAGATAGCGAACCAATCAAATTGCTTCATCTTAGGAGGTTCACTTGTAGCATATACTAATACATATGATAAGTATTAAGTATTATTATTAAACGTATTATGACCGACGTGTTTTGCTAGATGTGGCCCCAGAGTTTAAAGAGGAGCTGACGAGTCTCATCCCGGCTCTGCTGCATCCTGACAATCTGGCTGATAAAGAGATCAACAGCAACAAGGTCACCTGCAGGGGCCTGCTGGAGTTCTTCAAGGTGACACCCGCTCTCTCGTAGACCTGCTGCTCAGTAGACCTCTGAAGAATAAGTCCCGCCTCCGAGGCTCCCGGTTCCCTCGGTCAAATGTGTATAGAAAATAGCATGGGGTTTTTGAATGATTGTACATAACGAACTCTGTAGGTGGCAAAGAGGTAAAAGCTGCGTCACGTTTTGAACTACACACTTGGCAGAGTCGTGCCGTCCGAAGTCATGCCGTGCGCAGATCCGCGTTAGCATAATACTTCTTCGTAATAGTTTACTACTTTAACGGCACAGACAATCCAAAACTTCAATAGAAACTAGATGGAAAAAGTGTGTTGTTCAAAACGTGACGCAGCTTTTACTTCTTCGCCACCTACAGAGTTTGTTATGTACGATCATTCAAAAATGCCATGTTATTTCCCATAGACGTTTGACCGAGGGAACCGGGAGCCTCTTCAGAGGAGCGGGACTTATTCTTCAGAGGTCAATCTGAATCGGCACTCTCAGCGCTGACATGGGGTGCTTCTGTACTTCCAGGCATACATCAAGATTTACCAAGGAGAGGACTTGCCACATCCAAAGTCTATGCTACAGGTGGGTTTCAATGGACATCGTTTGTTATTGGTTAAATTACTCGTACATTACTAATAAAGAAGGTAAGCTACATTACTCGTAAGCAACCAAGTAATGACCGGACCGGATTCTCCTGGGTGATTAAACTTTACACAAAAAGACAATACACAAACAGAACTGTGGGGTAACGGCGACTAGGAAGTCCTGAAATAAGTGAATGCTTTGCCAATCAATCAGCGTGGTCTGTGGTGACGTTCATATACATCGGCCACCATTTGAATAGGTTAGTGATTGATGGTTATGACCACAAACCACATGTGTGGTTTAGCTTTAAGAGGTCTACCTATGACTTCTACACATTTCCCGATTTGATCTCTTTACTAGAAATTATTTCAGAAAGTTCCACACCAACAAGGTATTTTTCCTTCTTTTTCTTTTTTTCGACAAATCCCACCACATGTTGGTACCATGTTTCAGGGTTCCATTTGATTACATCAGATTTAGAACTTCCAAAAAGGAACTCCTTTTTTTTAAAGGCTGAAAAAAAATGCAATGTATTATCATTATTACATCATAATCACCCTGTTTTTATTAACGTTATTATTTATTAACTACACATGACTCATGGCTTTTTATGACGTTCTTGTTCCAAAGGCAACGGCGGAAGCCAATAACCTGGCAGCTGTGGCCACGGCCAAAGACCAGTACTACAAGAACATGGAAAAGGTGGGTCAGTGGTTTGAGAAGTGAAGAGTGGAATGATTTATGTGTGGACAATATTGTACCGTTTTCTGTGAGATTATAAGAAATTAATTTAGCCATTATAAATTGGTCTTCTGTGGATGAATTACCCATGAGGAGCTTTGGAAATGGTAGTTATCTGGAATAAAGTCTGTAATTCAAGTAAGATATCTTTAACAAAAAAAAAGGCTGATTCTTAGGCAATCCTTTTGAGCATTTTAACTGACTTCATTAAAGTCTGCCTCAAATGAACAACATTTTTAGATAGTAGTCAAATCTTTTTTCTTTAAATGTGTTTACTGTAATCCCTATTTTTGGTCTCCATATAAAATTTAGTAATTGTCAAACTCTTTAAACCAAAGCGACATACTGTGAATCTTAAGCCCCTTTTACAAATAGTTCCAGTTCCATTACTTGGATAACATTGCAGGCACTGTTAGGGAATTACACTAGTTACACAGCTACATTTAGGAATATTTGTGTCTTGCACCCGTTTACACATGGCATAGCAATGCCAGGATATATCAGGACCTTTCTCATTTCCAGAAAAGTAGCTTGTTATGATAAACAGTCGCAGATTTCATATGCGTCTCATTGGTTCACTCACTCTACACTTGGATGGATGTATCCCTTATTTTGGAAACCGTCCAGAAACAAGGAGCTGATTTCAAATATGTCCATGTCTGGAATTTTGTCGGGTAAGACTGCATGTGTGAAAAGGGGTTTAGGTGCATTTAGGGATTAGGCATCTGCAGCCTTTTGAGTTTCAACTCTCCTGCAAACGAGTGATTGGGTATGGGTGTAGAGTGTAACACCGAGCTGTGCTCTGTGCCTCCGTCTCACTAGGTGTGTGGTGGAGACATCCCTTACGTCAACCCGGACTCCCTGGATGAGAAGCACAACTTCTTCTTCAGCGAGGCGCTCCACTCCTTCTCGTCCACCAAGAAAATGGGCGGGTCTGAGTTTTGTGAGCGCTACCGTCACCAGCTGGAGATAGAGCTTCAGGAAATGTTGCAGTCTTTCAGCAAACACAACCAAGTACATAAAACACACACAAATACGCACACACTCATGCAGTTGTTGCATTGCAGTGCAATGTTCTTTTTGAGTTTTTTCTGTGAATTCTGTGCGAAACAAAAGCAGGTAGTACTTTGCTAAAGGAAACATTAAAATCCACTGTGAACTCATCACCCAGTGTGTGCGTGTTGAGAATCCCCCCCCCCCCACAAATAATGAGTTTCTTCATGTATTTCCTTTTTTCCTTCTAGTCAAAGAATCTGTTCAGTGCCTTCCGGACGCCCGCAGTGCTGTTTGTCCTGGTTTGCTTCCTGTACGTGCTGTCGGGCATTCTGCTGTTTATCGGTCTCTCTACAATTGCCTTTACGTGTGACTGTGTGGTGGGACTGGCCATGGTCGCCATGCTCACCTGGGCCTTCATCCGCTACTCTGGCCAGTACCGGAGTGTCGGCAGCGCCATCGACCAAGCTGCAGGAGTCATCCTGGAGCAGGTGAGGGGCTTCAGCTGTCTTGGTAGTGGGTCATGGATTGGTAGTGGGTGTGGCCGGGATTCAGGAAGTTGCAAGGGCTGTTTATCAGTATTACACATATATCTATATCTTTTTTTTTATAAAAGGCCACAACCCAAAGCAAAATTTGTGTTAACCTTTTGTCACCCAAACTTTATTTAACCATCTTTAACGTTTATGTTATAATTGGTTCAAATTGTTTGAAACAAATATAACAAACCTTTTAATAGCGTTCTTCAATTATCCTGTGATTATCTTTGAACTTGTAAATGCTAGGTTTGTTCACAAGGGATTTGTCTACAGACTGGTTTAGAAGCCTCTAATGTAGACATGGTTAAGCACCACCAACGTGTAAATAGTTAATACTTGTTCTGCTTTGTTTTTCCAGGCCACCGATTTGGTGAATAAATCAAGAGGAACCAATGTCGCTCCAAAGATGAAATCCAGCTAGAGGGTCTCCCAACCTTCATAGTCCTGATGCAACGCAAGCAGTGCACAACACACACACACAGCACTTACATAGGCTTCTTCTTGCTTCCCCTGCAGGCAACCCCGCAGCAAAAAGTCCAGACTAAGTCATCACAGGGTGAAACTATGATGCTGATTCACCAGCATCTCTTCATATGCACAATATTTTACTCTTAAGAAGTCCTATAAGGAAAGAGATCAAATTCCTGTTCAGTACAATAACCCGCGGTTGTTGTTCCTTACTGCCCTTCTTGTACATGTTTACATTGGTCTTTACAGACAACCCTGTCTACGTACATCTTTCAGCACAAGCAGTGAGGGGTTTGGACCTTTCTATTGAATGCATGGGACCATTTGTTGAGGACCATTGATGCAGAACAATTTGATAGAACATGCTCGCTTTAATTCCATTACATACTCATTATTTTGTTGCTGTAGTTTCCAAGCTTGGTGGCCTTAAATGCATTCCAATCCCTTTTCGATTATTTTTGAAATGTTTGACTTAAATTCCATTTTCTATATTATTAACTTTTGAAATGGAAACAAAGCACTTTTGTATGTGTTTCGTATAAACGACTATGCTGCTTTAACTAAATAAATATGCAAGTCTGAAATGGCTTTCATGTAAAATGGGTTGTTTTAAATCTGGGGACCCCAAAGATGACGGCTTAGTTGCATACTAGACTGTCTTAAAGCTTTCCAGTCAGCCAAAGAGAGCGTTTGGAACGGTATGTTTCTAAGCTACATATTCAGGAACGTCTTTTGCTCTATACATTTATATTAATAAAACATAATGCTGTTGAGAAAAGGTTTTATCCATGTGTAATGCAAAAACAACATTGTATTTGTTTACTTTCATTTAATAGCAATGTAAAATTCCTGTTCCATAACTAAATATTTTCACACCAATCAGGACCATTGTTTCATTCTTCAGAGATGTAGGTGTATGAGTAACTTTTGAACAAACCATTTGAACAAAGGATTGACACTAACCGATTAAGTGATGTTGACATCAGTAACCTTATAATATTGAGCAGTTCTCTTGATATTTCACTTGCATGTATCTTCAATTTGTCTAAGATATTAGCATAACATTTGCATTCAAATAAATCTCTTCTATGCATGTTGGTAGATTTCTGTAAGAGTAAATTGGCTTTATGTAATTTATTTTCAATATATATTTCACTATATAATTCATTATCAGTCATATATTCAATAATGTTAAAATCGAAAGAGTATTTTAAGAGGTATTTTGAGAAAAAGCTTCAGTTTGCACATTTTATGTTCTCCATACCAGATAACGTTGACCAAATTTTCTCTCTACATCTCCATTGCTTTTTGCGTTCTAAAAGTAAAGTCATCAAATATCGCATATTGATTGTTATCTTTTACAGAATGTTGGCCCAGGATTTAATTATTTGAAAGCTTTTATAAAATATTAAACCCAAGGGATATTGCCTGCGTCTGGTGTTTTTTAATTTTTAACTGTTTTTAAAAATGTTTTTAATATAAACAAAAATCGAAACGTTATTAAGAAGCTATTTTTCATTTATATTATATATATATATATATATATATATATATTTTATATAAAATATAAACCACTGTTTAAAAAGCTCAATAAAAACATAAACCCTTATGTTTGGAGGGAAATTAACGACTCATCATCCACTCCCTCTCAATATTTCTCACGGGGTAATGTTTCCATCGCCCAGTGCAGCAAGGTCGCCAATTTCTGACACAAGATCAACATATCAAGGCACATATCAACATCCATTTAGCCAATCAGCGTCCTTTTTTTCCACAAGAAAAGTCAGTCAGTGGCTGAGTAAGGGACACCTATTGACATTGACAATGATGTCCTCATGACACAGGATTACAGTGTTGAGAGTTATTTTAACATGTAATTTGCCACCACCACACACGTGTTATAAGAATCCGAGCTGCCCGGAGAGCTTGTCCCTCGTGACATCAAAGTGTCACAGAAAAGGCCCTGAATGGCGGTCTTATTTAAGTAAACTGTGTTACAAGGCATGAACTATTACAAAAAATATATATACAAAAAGATTTTTCCGTCTTTCAATGTCTTTTCATACTGCTCGTTTCTGAGCACTGGGGATGGCACGATTATGTAGTGTATCGTGCTACTTTACGGGGATTGGCTGTCAGCCCCGCAAGCGACTGATTCACGGAAATGTAAATCACCTGTGGGATCCGTCGAGAGGATCAAAATCAAAGACCATATTGAGACTGAGAGAGGTATGTGTTGTTGGAGCTATTTTGTTATAAACCTGTCTTTTCTTTTGGGATTTGATAGTAACTCTTGCCTTTGTGAGTGTCAATGAGCCGCGGTTAGCCTAAACGATTACACGGCCACTACACGTTCTGTGCAATGGCCTAATCTTTTAACTTTATAATCAATTTTTTCTTTCCTTCGATTTAGAATAACATGTTGGGAAAATGCAGATTTGGTAAATACATTTTCAGAAGTTTCTTGCTGTAAGGGAGCCCCAGTCGTTCCTTTTTATTATCCGTTTCCGTTGATTTATATTGCTGGTGTCAACTTGACATCATTTTATTTCTCAAATAAACCATCAAGTGTTTTTCATGGATCTAGATTATTAAAGTAGGGGCCCACAAAAATAATCTTGCTTAGGGCCCCACAAAAGCTAGATACGGCCCTGGTTGTGACGTGAGCGTGTGCAGTTGGGTTTGCGGAAGGCTGCAATAATAATGCACGTCGGATGTATGTTATAACTCCCTGTTTCCCCTTCCCTGTATGATTATATGCGTTTACTCCCTTCTTCGCTTTTCGCTCGATTCATGATATGGCTTCATTGTCTGTTCGCGCATTGATCTCTCGAGTGAAATCTGCTTTGGTGAAATTTGTGTCCCTTGTTTCCTTATATGGTGATCGGCGTCGTGGCCCGCCTTGTTGCCAGGCGCGCGCACCGCTGCCGCTGCCATTTACTTCCATATTTGGAAGTGAGTGAAGTTTGGAGGGTGGGGAGAGGGCTAGAGAGGCGAATGAGCGAGTGAGAGTATTTGCTCCGTTACCTTTTTTATGCACTTGTCTGCAGAATATTGGTCAAAAAGGCATGGCATTTTGCCAGGTCTCAGGCGTATACCGGCATCTTCATTAATAGTTTGAGTTCTGAATCTTGCCAACCATGTTTGATTCTCAAATGATCAAACGATAAAGTAATACAAAATATCATGAGGAAAACAGTATTTTATATTAAGCGTATTAATTAATACGATATAAACAGGAATGTCCCATATATTTGAATCCACCAAGGGTTAAGCAGTTTTAAGCAAGAATGTTTTGCTTTACAAACTATTTTAAGCTTTATTAATAAAAACATACAGGCGTTCCATTTGAAGAATATATAAACGTATCCCAACCGTACCATTCTGGTATGTCCAAAGAAGAGTTACAATTTATTGTACATCTTATCCTAAAATAATACTTATTGTATAATATATAAATGTAATTGCAGCATCTTATAAAATATGTCGTAGTCATTATCGATTATCAACGGTATATGGTATTAAACAAGGGACAGTGTTATTCATTGCCGTCATAATTATATAAGTAATTAAAGAAAAATATTAAGCTCCGTGCCATGTTAAATATTTCTAAACTATATTTAAAAAAAAAAGAAATGCTGCAAGGAATCAATCGGACAATTATCTGACATTTTGCGCGTTCACTGTGTCCGCGTGTGCGCGCATTGAGGCGCGTTCATACAGGGCATTCAGTGTGTGAGCGAGACCGACTATTCATCATAGCCCATTCAATTCTACAAAGACGCTGACCAATTCAGAGCGACAGCCATGGTACGTTTTACACCGATTTCAACCAAATATTCTGTACTCCATCTGTTGTATAGGTACTGAAGACGTTTCGGAAGAGTCTAAGCTTTAAAGTAAGATTGGTATAAGAAAGATGGCATTCATTTTGGTCATCAAAATGGCAAGCCGGCCAGTGTCCAGACACCCAGTGTCTTTGGTGCAGGAACTGCTAGCGTCTGAGCTAAGCACTTAGCATCAGTGACGGATGGCGTTCGGACATCGATATTCGACAAATCGGGCGTTTTCCCCCGTTATACTTGTCGTTATGGAGAATACTAGACACTGGTTTTGTAATATTCACGCCTGTCGTCTTGTATTTACGAAAAAACGGGACTAACGGGCCAACCGCCTGGCGCCATTTCCTTCCTCTCGGGTCTAGCCGACAAAAGCGACCTGAAGGGCCTCTCCTGTTCCGCTCCTCGCTCCTCCAGCGAGCCCCTATTCTTTCCACCCCCCCCCCCCCCCCAACCCCCGATCCCGATCCGCATCCTGTCCCCGGGGCTAGGGCCTGGGCAGGTGCATGGATGGGCCTGGTCCCCCGCGCCCTTGGGGCTGTAATTTCGGCGTGCGAAGCGCCACCATTCCGCCCCTCGTCTGTGCGCCTTGAGGCTGCCATTATCGAGGCGGAAAATGACACCCGCCGCTATGGCTGATGTTAGCTAGCCTAGGTGGCAGTGATTTTCTGCTTCTTTGTCTGCGTACGGCATCCGGTGAAGGGGGGAAAATGTCTTGTTTTTCCCCCCACGATCGAATACATGTCATGGTTGGGGACTGCGGACGCCTCGAAAAGGCATCGCGTAAAGTTATCGAGTCGGTCAGGTGATAAATGGAGCGGGATTGTGTGACTTGGCGGACCGTAATGCGGACCGAGGTTCTCCTTATATAGGAAGCTAGCGCACATGTGCGGCGTACTGCGTTCATGGCCCCACCCTGAATTTGGTGCAAAGACCGTTCTTGTTGTTGACGTGTATTATTGATTGCAGTGGTTGGGGATACATTCTGTGGATAATCGTGTGGTATACGAATGAAGCCCCTTTTCTACGATGTTTGTATATAAAAAAGCTTCTTTTTTTTTTTTTAGAAGGATGTCCATTATATCTCCCTCATCCCATTGGGTTCCGCTAGCCGAAGCTAACGGGCCTTTCATACGTACTTACCGGCTGGTACTACGCATCTAATTTGTAGACGGAATGAAAGCCACAAGATGCAATCGAGTCATGTGAGGTTTTTTAGCATTGGGGGATACGAATGCATTCCTCATGCGCTACAGATAAAATATCACACTTAAGAAATCATCCGTTCTTCATTATGTTAATCCTTTACAGAAGCACTTGTCTTTTTTTGTTGGTCATCCTTGTGACAGAATCACATTAAGTGATGGGAGTTTACATGTAAAGTATACGGTTATGGTAAGAATTGTATAGACTCCTTCTAGTGTAATTATTATTAAACGCTCTGGTGCATTTTGGACGTCATTGTCACTTATTTCCGTTCCGTCTCTTCACGTTATATTTGGAATCGTTTTTTTTTTTTTATGTAGATGGTTTGAAGTTTAATCTTCGTGACTAACGGAAGGCTTTTTGCTAGAACAAAAGTTAGAATTAGGTTAATATTAAAATGCTCTTGTCTCTTTTGTTACACATGGTCTATTAGGAGTTTTAGTTCTCTTGAATCCAAGGAGTATTGCTGTACGTGTAAGGTCAACATATTAATATTATAATTATTTCTGTAACTAACCCTTTATTAAAGTCATGTATAGAAGGGTTGCAATGGGCTATCTCTGTAGTAGGCTTCATTGATCGGTACCTACAACTCACTTCGATTTTCTTTTTAACTGAGCTGTAGCTGTTCTGATGTAGCTGTTCTGCATGCATAGTGACTCGACACGTTTTTTTTTAACTGCAACCTACATGACTGCCACCTCCCGTTTTTTTTAACTTCCCTCTCAAATACAGCATTAGTCACCCTATAATTCTGAACGCATTTAGTATTTCACCAAAAGTAATACCTACAGCTTAAGTAATTCTACCTACCGTCTTAAATATAATCTTTAATCAACCCACCTTGAGCAAACATAGCTACCAGCCCACACCTTCTGCAGGCTCTCTGCCAAAGTGGGTCACTTGGTAAACGCATGTCAGTCGATGACGCGCAGCACTTTTCTTGAATGCTCTATTGATTTTCAGCCTTCTCTGTAGGATGCCAGTGTTGACCTACGCTCCCAACTATTTCTTGGGATGACTGTCATTTCCCCCATTCTCACCATTTCCTGCTTGGTGGGAAATCTAGTGTTTGGCTGAGACTCGGTCCTGGTGCCTAGGGTTTAAGAAACATGGTGTGATATCTGTTGACGGGCCTTGCAGCCTCGTAGAAATGGCTCGCCCCGTCTCCATACTGTCAGGGTTTGTGTTGTAGTGGAAATGTCCCCAAAGGGTAATGGTGAGTCATCTCATTGGGTAGATGTGACTTTGGGAATGTGACTTTAGTTACGTTTCAACAATGCCCAATTGTCAGTTAGTCCTGCATTCTTAAACTAATGCCTAGCCGCAGCCATGCCCTGAGGCGCTTCCCATTGGCTGCAATGTCGCGTGACATTTTGATGTTCACTTGAATGTGGATAATGTTATTTATTAAGAGTTTCTACCTGCCTGGCGTTCTAATCAACATACGGACACACCCGTTTCTGTTTTCTATTACGCACCAATATTACATTTGGACTTTGGCACTGATAAGTGGACGGCCAGATTACTACTTTGAGGAAATTGTACAAGTGTTAAGTGAGCTATGTTGCTCTTGAAGTATGAAGCTATAGTTGGGATTGGTACATTTGAGTGCGTACTGTTATTATTCTGATATATTCTGACATCTGAAGTGAGCACTATTTTAAATATTGTGAGCAACAACTTGGAGCTTCACCTTTCAGTTATACATATCAGTTCTTGTGAGGAGCTGTGAGATTAGGTCACATGGTTTCCTCAGAGGCCCATGTCCAATTTCCTGGTTGGACTTTTTTAACTACTTCTGGTTGGTTGATATACTAGGTTTTTTTTGTTAACCTTTTTAGTCAAATGCAAACAGTGAAGCAATTTCCATAACGTTTTGGCTGCCAGATCATGAAAGGGGTCATGTCATCTTAGACTTTCTATAAAATCTGAGATGGAAGGGTGAAATTGAGAATAGAATTGATTATCATGTAAGCAAACTTGATTAGTTGACTACTGCGTTAGCCTGACCACAATCAATGTAAAACCCCAAATGCATTCACCCCACTGATGTTTCCCGGAGTAAATTATTTATGCATGACTCTTTTCATTGTGTCAACTTTATTACCGTAGGTTGTATGCACACCGGTTAAATATTAACTGACTAAAGGTTGTAAAAATGATGGGATGAGGTTTGGCAGTTGAACCCAAGAAAATGCAGGCTAACATGTGTCAGTTTCGACTTGTGTATTTTTGTTTGACTCATTATATTTTATATGGATTAGCTGTTCCACTCCAACGCGACGGCGAGGGATGGGCCCAGCGTTTGTACTGTCTGATAATGAAGGCTTTCTCTCCGTACAGGCCTCCGGTGTCACAGTCACAGATGACGTTATCGCGGTCTTCAATGACATGAAGGTGCGCAAGGCACAGGCGAACGAGGAGGAGAAGAAGAAGAGGAAGAAGGCCGTCCTGTTCTGCATAAGCCCCGATAAACAGAACATCATTCTGGAGGAGGGCAAGGAGATCCTCTGCGGGGACGTCGGCACCACGGTCAAGGACCCCTACCTGGAGTTTGTAAAGATGCTCCCCAGCGATGACTGCCGCTACGCCCTCTACGATGCCACTTATGAAACCAAGGAGACCAAGAAAGAAGACCTGGTCTTTATTTTCTGGTGAGAACACGGGTCTGTGACACAAGGGTTGTTCAATTGGATCCCATTCATTCGGTCTTCACCTGTGTCTTACGGTTGTATTGCATTTCTTTAACTTCCATAGGGCCCCAGAAACCGCCTCCATGAAGAGCAAGATGATCTACGCCAGCTCAAAAGAGGCCATCAAGAAGAAGTTTTCAGGTGATTATAGAAAAAGATTTGAAATATCAAATATATGTATTTACTGTTATTGACGTTCTATTGTTACTGTATAGGAGGTGTTGAAAGTAGCCTGGTCCTGCCTGTCTATCTAGGTGGGACTTAAAGGCCCTATTAGAGTATGGCCTTTTGCTTTAAAGAGTAGATATGAAGCCGAGCCATGACCGACAGCATCTTCAGCCAATCCGGTCCTCGTACGGTTGCCAACAGAGCTGATGCATCTTTCCGATTCCAAATAAAGTTTGCTCGCGTCTTTTCTTTTGATTCAAATCCAACAGTGCAACATTGAAGTTGGGAAATTTGCCGATTGAACTTTATCACTGATGTATAAAGTAAGGCGTCCTTATTAATGCCATTTCAAAATCTCAAATGCATGTTTCTTCCATAAGGTTGCAGACATTCAGTGTAGAATAAGATGAAGGTTGGAAATCCTGCTTTGTTAATAAAGGCAGAATTTGTGAATGACCTTTATTCACCATTGAATTTGTTTTGTTGAAATCAAAACCTCAATTGAATGCCAGATCAAAGATACTGTTCGTTTTGTTCTGCCAAATTAGCCCGATGGTCTATTGTGCACAAAGCTCAGGCTACATAAATGAAAGGAGGAGAAATGCTGAGAAACGATGCCTGTGTCCTCAATCTGGCCACGGGCTCTTCCCCTGATGAACGTCCTTGTCAAATGACCCTGTTGGAGGCAAACGATAGCCGGATACAATGCTGATTTCAATAATTCCTTTCGGCTTATAAAATCTTAGGCTGCTGACACAAAGTTGGAAAGCTTATTAATATCATATTTCATCTCTGGTCTATGGCTCAAACATGTCTAGTCTTATACTGGATATGTTAATGTATCATATGAATGAAATCACTGTAGTGGTCCCAGACCATACAAAACCTTTTAAAATGTAGCATGAACTGTGCTTGAGTCTACTGGTCCACAGGCTCTCTGATATTTAGATTTTATAAAATAAAATCTGTGCAGTGAAGTGGTTTAAAGATTAGGCCATTGCGCCATGCCTGTTGCGTCACATTAGAACCCTCCTCCTTGAACAACCGCAACCTCTGATTGGTCCGTGAGCTGGTCCGTCTGAGCAACCGGTGATGACAAATCACAGAACTTGTGCAAGGAAAGGATCATTTCGACACATCACATGTGAAAGCATCCTATAAAGGGAAACGTCCTATGGGCTGTTGTGTTCCATGTATAGATTAGGGGAAGAGAGGCTTCCTGTTTTTAGAGCTAAACGACACTATGGCTTTCTTCATTCACATTTTTGTAATTGCTCTTGAATTCGGCCAGAGCATTTCATGGAAAATTAAGATTATTTTGTACAGTACTGTAATCACATTAATACCCAGAACCGGACTAGTATTGACTGGTCAGAACAATAAAATGCTCACATATATTGGTACATGCATCTTGATTGAGTATATTTCTGTTGCCTAGCAACTACTCAACCCTACTGCTCAACGTTGATGTCGTCATCTGCTCTGAAGGGGGTGGACCGTTGGACTACTGTCCGATGACTCTCACTATTCTATATATTTTAAACCTTTCCTTCCAATGGGAGCACCGTGCAACTGCTCCTCCATGCTATAACTTTAAGCAAACATGGTCCTGTTGTGTGTTGTCGTTTCTGCTACGCACACTGACCGATGCAACTCACGGCTCGTCAGGTTGGGACCCGCCTAATCCAAAGATGCATATCGTAACATGAATCTTTGTCTCTTTTCAGGTATCAAGCATGAGTTGCAGGCAAACTTTCTGGAAGAGATCAAGGACCGGCGCACACTGGCGGAGAAGCTCGGAGGGTCCGCAGTAATAACCCTAGAGGGAAGCCCGCTATAAATCCAGGCTTCCACCGAGGCCACACGTCTGATGGGTTTAGCTGTTCATTCCAGTATAGTTGGCGCAGGGGCAAAAGCAGATCAGGGATCATTTTGGGAGGTGGGGGGCTTTTGGGGAGGGATAGTTTGGGTGGGAGAGGGTTGAAGTGACAGTTTAAAAAACGACTAAATAAATCCACAATGGCAGGCTGTCATTCCAGTTCACACAACATAATGAAGATGAACAAAATATGTGAAGGAAAAAAAAAAAAAGTAATTCAAGTGAAGGATGATGACTTAAAATATACACATGATTTAAATGTTTGAAGGGACGAACAACTGTTAAAGTCCAACTATTAATCCCTGAAAATTAACTGTTCCAACTACCTTTTTTGCCAAACTTCTAGTTAAGTTTTACATGTGTGTAGTTGAGGCTAGATGTAGAACAAACCAATTTTATCTTTTTTTAATTGCACAAAAGTATCAAACTCTTATGGGGAACAGCTGAATTCTATATATATATTTTGTTTTCTTTTCAAACCATGCAAATTCCAAAAAACTTGAGTGATTCCATTTTTATTTGCAATTCCCAGTTTAAAAATAGAAGGCAT
This sequence comes from Micromesistius poutassou, assembly GCF_964030765.1. NCBI lineage: Eukaryota > Metazoa > Chordata > Actinopteri > Gadiformes > Gadidae > Micromesistius > Micromesistius poutassou. Next base: position 6,753,059 of record NC_140276.1, read on the forward strand.
TTCGTGTAGTAAACAAGACCCATTCCATTTACTTGTTCAACTGAGTGGATTGAAAGTCTCAGTGGTGTTCTGACGGTCAGATGGGAAGCGACGGATATGAAGGGCATGTGTTCAGACTGAATATTGAAGGATGTTTTGTATCGTCTCCTTATCTCTAATTAAAAAAAAAGCACTAAACAAATTGCTTTGTCTTTGTACTTTTTTGCCCTACTTCCTTCTCATTCTTTAATTCAATCCACTACTAGAGATTAGTCTTCTTGGTAGTTGGATGTTCCAGGCAAACTACTAGGAACCCCCTAATGGGTCTGTGTTTTCCTTGGCTCATGCATCATTCTCACCTTTTTCACCCCAAACCAGTTTGCATGCCTGATGTTCTGTCTTGAGGGAAATGGTAGTAACACTAAAACATTGAGTACTTGTAATAGTAATTAATGATATTGTGTGCTTGCTCTTCAGTGAGTTTTGCGTAGAATGTGCCGATGATGATTCCTGGACTTTACTGGTTGTAAAACCGTTGGTGACCACACGGTGTCACCCTACACAATTCCAGAAACCGGAATCGAATCACTTGCAGCCAAATACATACAATGATTAAAATCGTTTTTATTAAAATATATCTATAAGCCTTTACAAATAAGATGTAACCATCTCACTAGAAACTTGCTTCGTTGCCAGTAAGGACCTTGTGGATAGCCAATTCCAAACACATCTTTCTGTGTCTCCATACATACCAAAATATTAAATGAGTGACCACCCCAATGAACACATTTAAGGAGCAACAGTTAAATTTGAAAGGCTGACAGCGTCCAATTTCTGCAACCATATTTGGAAAAAAAGTGTCAACGTGGACCGGTGTGGGCACAAGAAAGGAACCAGTGTTCTGCACGTTCCTTCTAAAAAGTGGTACTTTTTTTTAATAAGGTGGAAATTCTGACAGCTTTGTTAATCCACCAGTCAGGAAAATGGCTGTTAAGACTTCATCATTAGCAGACATGTTAAATAACACAACCAGAGGGTCCACTGTTCTTCCTCAACGTCAGAAATCCACATTCCACTCAGTCAACAAAATCCACGGCGGTCCTCTCAGTCGTGACTGCAGTCCAGCTGGTTCCCGTGCACCCAGTAGCAGATCTGAGCAAACTTGAGCGGCGTGAATCTCACCGCCACGTTGTAGTCCCGGTTCTCCCCGTCGATCTCCAGCCACTGGTGTCCCGAGAAGATCCCGATCACTTTCCTCTCCCACCTCTCCAGGGTACTGTCCCACACCCGCCCGTACACCCCCGAGCCACTGGCGCCCGGTCTGGCGTCGCAGTGCTGGTAGATGAGGTCGTTGGACTCGTCCTCCACGGGGCAAAACCTGTAGACCAGCTCCCCGGGCCGGTCGCTGTCGAAGCCGGAGAAGTGGATGCGCTTCCCCGCCAGGTCGTCGGACGACGGCGTCACGGCCAGACGCATGAAGGGCCTCCGATGGGGCCAGCGCAGCTCCAGCAGGGCGTAGTCAAAGTCCATGCTGACCTCCTGCGGACCCTGGATCCAGCCTTTGGGCACGCGGGTACGCTTCACCCTGACCCAGCGCACCAGGGGCTTCCTGGGGTCCGAGTGGTTCCTACCCGGCCGGGTGCCGTTGACGTAGGGCGGGGTCAGGAACCCCACCCGGAGCTTCCGCGCTCCCTTGACGTAGTCCTTCCCGTCGTGGACGCAGTGGGCGGCGGTCAGCACGTGGCGCTGGGACACCAGCACGCCCGTGCAGCCCGTGGAGATGCGCACCGCCGTGGAGAAAGGGTAGTCCAGCAGGAAGTTCTCCCCGCGGATGTTGAAGCGGCCGTCGGCGCCGTAGATCTGCCGCCTCACGCGCTTGCTCCGCCCGGCTCCGACCTGACGCCTCGGCCGCCTCTTCTTTGGCGGCGGCGGCGTGTGGGGGAAGAGGCGCGCCCCGCCCTCCTCCTCCTCCTCCTCCTCGCCCTCGCCGTCCACGTCCACGGCGGTGAGCGTGCGAGAGCCGTCCGAGTAGAGCGTCTCGAAGGCCAGCTTCTGGCTCAGGTCCTGTCGTGGGGCCTCCTGCTCCGCCCGGTGGAAGCAGCTGGCGTTGCAGCGGGTGCTGAAGTCCAACTGGGTCTGGGCGCTGAAGCGAGAGCGGGCGAGCCTCGTGGGCGAGTGGGGCACCAGCGAGGGGCCGTGGCCCGCGTGGGGGTGGGGGTGGGCGTCGGTGGGGGGGGGCAGGGCCGCCTGCGAGAGGGGGAGGCAGAGCTGTAGCGTCAGCAGCCAGGTGAAGAGGTGAGCCAGGGGCGCGGTGCGGTGGGGTGTCGCCATGACGACGGAAGACACTGGGAACAGAGTTAGGGAGGGCGGAGAACATACCGTCACTTTAAAAGGTCCAGGATCTATGTCGCGAAACCTTTTGGATTGGGTTACTGTGTTGAGTCCCTTGAACCGTTTCACGGTGATCATTTCTACATGCTTGGTAGATTTTATAATGTTTGCGAGTGACACCAGAAGCACTCGATGTTTTGTGATGTAATGCCGTCTCATTAAATCTGGAAACAATGGTCCCCTTGTGGTCTGGGGTAAGGGTTGTCTAGGAAATAGGACTTTACCCAAAACAATTTTGAATATTTGTTACATTGTTTGTGTACAATAATATTACACATTTGGGCCATATTATAGAATGTATACATATTCTATACAATAGGTTCAATACAAATAAAAACGATAATCCAAGTTGGAACAGTTACAGTCGGACCAGTGTACTAGGCCACTATGAACTGAATGTGCTTTCTCTTTTAACAGAGCAGATGGTTTAGAGCGGTGTTTGGGTTGAAAACAGAGATATGGTCTATGGTGATATTCAACCCTGTCTGGAAGAATATATGTACCCTGAGGCAGGGAACATGGCACCAACAGAGCAGGTGTTTAGGAGTGAATAGGGGGTTAAGGCAAGTCAAGGCAAGGCAGCAGAAGAGATACAGCATTAGATACAAATACAAGGTTGGGCCGTTTATATGGCTCCAGTCATTCAAGAGTCAAACAATAAGCAGAAATGCCTTCATCAAACAGTGGAGAATCATAAAGAAATGAAGGGCTTTAATGTTTTGTTGAGAGCTTCCAAGTTTCTTGCATGGTCATAATTCAGAAGGGTGGACTTTGGAGGACTTATCTGAAATCATTCCTCATAAATCTCAGCGCTGGAGTGTCAGCAAAACAAAATTAAAGTTGTGGTTGAAAAAGGAAAGCAATGCGAAGTCGCTGGAGCACAAAGCGTACACTGTCGCATGAGCCTGGGAAATATGTGACCCTGATATCACCAGGTTTCAATGTCGTTGACATTACTCTGGCGAGCAGATGGCTGCTCTTTTATTAATGAAATATGTAGACATGCCCCGTCAGATCATCTGCATATTATGCGACTACATAGATACAGTTTAGAGTTCTTGGGTTGGTTACTGGGATCATTCTGAGAATCCAGGCTGTTAGTGCCAATGTGATGCTTAAAGGTTTCAAACAAAGGTGAAAGTTGAAAGCAAGTCTATTTCATCCATTTTGATTTATTTAATTGGTATACTAATGAGTCTATAAAGATTAACTGAGGAACATAGGTGTATCTAGTAATGTGTGTGGGTGAATCATAGATCAGGTGTGAATGTACAGGTCCCCTGTAACTTGCTATTCTCGAATACATTTAGAGCAGTGTTGCACCATCCATTTGATCATTTGAATTATTTAATCTAAAGTAAACCTGTGCTATGAATGAAAACCGATGTTAGAGCCCTCCTGGGCACCAACTGACACATCAACTACGTGCATATGTAACGCTGGTCCCTGTCTTCTGAGTTTACCGTTCCTAAAGACAACATAGACTGTTTACGTTTCTCCGCCTCTATTGTGATGCAGAATGCCTAAGTGATCTCTGAGCAGCGCACCTCACGACACACAATTCTACTACAGACCACATAAACCACATTTAGCCTAACAACAAGTATGGAGTCAACAAACAGGATTAAAAGGATGCTGTATTTACACATTACCTCTAAACGGGGATGAAAGCCGGTGTTCACATCCCAGTCGCGTGAACTTTCCACACACTTTGTATCAGAATTTGCCAGGTTTTCAACATGTCTACTGTGTGACGGATAACTATTCCCGTCGTCTATATATTTGTCCAAACGAATGACAGATCACACCTCTAGTAGTCCGTGCGTAAAAGGAAGCCAGATGCCAGGGTGTAATTAACGTGCCTATCCCGATTCGGGTCCCCCGAAACCTGTTCAGTTGAGAGGCGCAAATAAATATCTGTCTGAAAAGACTTTCCTCTCTCCCTCCCTCCCAGTGCTGGTGCCCCGCCTTCGCCTGGCTACTGAATCGGTGACTCTCTAAACGGGGATGAGCGAGGACAGACATGATGGCCCTCAGTCTCCAGCATTCAAAGTGCGGGTTTTTTTTTCCTCCCACTTGAATGTTTTCGAGGCGTCATGTTCGCTACCTGTTTGAAGGCCTACTGCTAGAAATACTGCATTGTCTGTTTCTTTGTTAATATTCGCAATGACTGGCAAAGCTTGAATTTAATTAACCTTGAGTGTCGTTGACAGAAAGACCAAAATAAACTCGAGGGGGGCATTTTCTGAACAAAATAGGCCTAGGTACGATCATAGCATCTTGGTTGGTGGATTGCAAGTGTATCTAGGACTGCTATCTATCTGCAGATTTAGTGGCTTAAGTTAGCTTTGCAGAGAATTTCCAGAAACGATACTTAACTTGGTATTCTCCTCCTAGAGTTTTTGCGGTATAAAACCCAAACCAATGGCAAAACAAATAGCAAAATTATGCATAGGCCTATATCAGTGTAGTTGTAGTGCGTTAGAGACCAAAAGGCTAAAATCAACGACTCCAAAGGTGAACTCGCGGGAGTTCAAATAAAATATGCATATTTAAACGGGAAGTCAGGAGGTCTCCAAAAAGTTTGGTCCCGTGTGACCACAGGAGGCGCTATAACTTGTGGTCCAATCTAAACGGCCAAGCTCTTCGCCCTGTTTGCCCAACATTTCTGAAACTTGGTATCTGGGCATTAATATACATGCTTATTTTTGCCTCAAGGACTGTCTAGATAGATTTGGCTGAACGTTTTGAACGTTTTGGGATATCTGGCTTGAAAACATCTTGAAAACTGACCCAAAATGTGGTACACATGCTCCTTAATCATGCCAGACCATAAGTAATTTAATTTTTTTGTAAATTCTGTTAAAATTGCTTATGCGCAAATACGATTATGACAATGATTAAGCTGCCATTATTCAATAGACCACTTCAGAGAGGCCCAGGCACCTTTAGCTTAGTGGGCCCATCAAGGACTTTCCACTTGGGGAATGTGGAAAGTTTGTGTCGATAGTTAAAGAATGACATCACAGTGTCCATTTCAAGTGGCAACTGTTGCAGGTGCTTACCAGGTGTTCATATGAGGTCAATGACTTCGACCATTCCCAGTGAACAACTCAAGAGTACATAATTAGCCTGCACGAAAGCAGGTCTCCAAAGAGAAACTCTTTAGTGGGGCCCGATAACTCGCAATCAAACAAAAACAATCAGCCCCATTGTTCAATCAATCACAAGTCTGCTTCAATGACACCCAGGGACTTGGAACTTGGCGTGCTTGCTCATTAGCCTTGCTAGCATTAGCATGTTCACTGAATATTGTGTATATGACGAGTGGGCTTATGCAACCACAAGCATTTTCTTGAGAAATTGCACATGCAGCGATATCTCTAGTCTAAATTGATACCATGTCTTGATACCATCCTTTGAGCGATCAATACCAAACTCTACTGCTCTAATACTGGCCCGTGGTTTGTCCTCCATGTCCCTTTTCACTCTGAAATTGATCTTGGATTGATTGAATATAGTGTAGTCATTGAGACGACATGAACAAATTGGTGAATAACTTTCTTATCCAAGTGTCATACAAACATAATTGAATAATCTAGAAAAAGAGAGGGGAAAAGATGGAGAGAACATGAAATCAAAAAGATGGAGACCAGAAAATAGAGAGAATGTGAAAATATGAAATTCTCTCATTCTTTCCCCCTTTTCTTTTCATTTTCTTATTCTCTCCATTCTGTTCTCTTTTGCTCTCTCCTTTCTCTTTCCCTTGATTTTATCATTTTATATTTTTTTGCTATTTTTCTCGATTACCTTGTTCTAAATCTTTTTTCTCACTTTATCTTGACTGTCTCGGTGTCTCCATCTTTTTGATTCCTCGTTCTCTGTCTTCCTCTTTTGTTCTAGATCATTAAATTATCTCCATCTCTCCATCTTTGGCTCTCCTCTTTTAGATTCTTCGATTAGCTCATTCTGTCTTTATTTTCTATTTCTTCTTTTCCCTATTTGCTGTTCTTAACACGCTGGTTGTTTGGTTCTCTTTCTTTCTAGGGTTTTCTATTACCTCTGACTATAACCCCTGGCTCTGTCCATTTGTGTTGGTGCTGCCCCGCAGTGCGCTGGTGGCTTTGAGCTCTGGAGACTCGGGTCAAATCCCACCACGGAGAGCTAATCTGACCATGTCAAGTTGGAATCTTTTTGTAATTTTTGTCGTTCACGTGTTTATTTGTAGGGTCTTTACAGAATCTTAAATTAAAAACAGCAATATGAATTAAACACACATTTGAATGAGGGAATCAAACCCACTAGCCACGACTATTATTACTATTAACAACACCCTCTTCACATGAAACTCCTTGATACTCATACCAATGAAAGATGTGAATGAAAAAAACGAATGTGAGATGCCAACAAGAAAATACTTGTTTCTTTGCAGATTGTACCCTCGTAAAGATAAACTTACATAGACTGGGGGGGAAAAGTTCACCAGAGAGATTTTGTCCACAAGGAAAAGAAAGAATTTCCTTCCTTGTTGAGGCACGTTGGCAGAGCGGCTTAGCCCCCACGCCATGACTGCTCCGTTGCAGGTCGCTCCCTGGTCCGCTGGCCCGCTGGCCTTGATCTCCAACAGGTCTTTCATCTGTTATTGAGGGTCTCTCTGAAAAACCTGTGGAATTTGGGAAGCCTCACACTGCCCTCTCTCAAGGTTTACAGTTTCAAAGAGGGAGATTTGGTGGTTGGGTGTGCAGGGTTGTGTGTGTGTGTGTATGGGGGGGGGGCTTACACAGAGTCCTTAGTCACAGGAACGGTGTTTGCTGGAATCCTGTGTGGAATCTCCCGTGGAGGACTCAAGGCAGGCCCTCCGACACAATGTGAGAGCTGTTGTACTGATCGTGAATGTCACACCAAAGAACACACCAGCTGAAACCTACCACTCTCTCCCAGGAAACTCTGGGAGAGAGAGCTCAGTCTGTGTGTGTTGTGTGGTTGTGTGTGGTGTGTGTGTCTGTGTGTGTTGATGTGTGTCGTGTTTGTGTGAGAAGTGGAAAATAAGATGTGATTGGTTTGGCAAAACCTTGATTTCTCTTACTTCTCTCATTCCCGTTGTCTTTCTTTCCCCCCGACTTTCCCATGTCACATTTGCTCATATCCTGTGGATAACTTATTGTTGTGACTTGATAACTTGATATATTTAGTGAGCGTGTGTGTGTGTGTGTGTGTGTGTGTGTGTGTGTGTGTGTGTGTGTCACTGTCTCAAGAGACACTGAAGTAGTGCTTTAATAACACAAGTCTGTTTATCTCTGTATCCAGTCTCGGCTATAGTGGATGGCTTGCTGTTCCATCAAATCTAGGCTGTCGTCATTCATGTTCATATCCCTTTTAAGGAAACAAATTAAACAATGTGACCGAAAAATGAACCAATGCAGAACACAGACGTGCAGTGAGTAACGGAGTACCCATGAACATCATACGACAATATGGGACCTTGGAAATCCAGATTATTCTAATAGAGTTCACGTAGCATTCAACAAGAATTCCCATAGAATTCACCTTGAGCAGACCGTACCAGAGACGTTCAAGATGGGGGGGCGGAACGGGGGGGGGGGGGACTCATTGAACTCATTAGCTGCGCTTCTTAGCCCTGGAAGTCAGCAGCCCATAATATGCGGCCCGTATTGTAATAGAGCCCCCTCACAGCGGAGGTATTCTCATGTGCCGGGCTGGAATAAGAAACGTAGGGAAGGCATTGGAAAAACAAACAGGGTCTAAAGGGTTGACTCCCGGGGTAGGTTGACTCCCGGGGTAGGTGTGTAGCAACACGTGGTAGATATTTCCCGCTTTGGCTCATTACGAGGCCACCGCGGCCGGGGCTGTGACTTGTACAAGCATTCAGCTGACCTGAGGTAGCGGCCTGCGACAGTTCCGCAAGCAAGCCGGGGGGATTCTTAACAGGATCACAGGGATTTCTCTGTTGTTTTTTAATCCGATAATTGGCTCCAGGTCCCGACTGGGGCTAAGGGGCCTCGCTATATTAAAATGGATGTCTCGCTGGACCGGCCAGGTTCTTGTACCTGCTGATGCCAGAAGCTTCTATCACTTGGTAACCTCACCGTCCCTTGTATCTAGGGGCCTTTTAAGAGGGACCCTTCTCGGAAGAATTATGTTTCGTGCTGTTTTGTGCTCGGGAGAATGTCCTTTTTTATGGTCCCTGGACTGTTCTTTAGTATTATATGACCTTTCATTCGCTCAGATTTATTTATTCGTTTTGAGTGCAGTCCTTTCTCATCCGAGTCCACCCAACCCACCCGTTCTCTCTCCGTCTCATTAATCTCTTCCTATCTCCCGTTCTCTCCCTGTCTCACTCCCTTGCTCGCTCGTTCTCTGTGAGTGTCTCCCTCTATTGCTCCTTCCTTCTCCTTCTCTTCCCTTACCTCCATCTCTCCATCCTCCTCTCGGCTCTGTTTCTCTCTCTTGCTCTCTCTCCCTGTCCTTCTCGGCCTCTCCTCTCTCTTTTTATCTAACACTCACCCTCCCTCTCCTTTAATTCCTTTTCAGTGCTGCTGCCACCCGCAGCCATGCCATGAATAATGTTGACACATTATACTTTCCAACTCTGATGAAACATCGTGCCATCATGCACCATGTCCCGCGCCTTCACCTAGTGCTGCTGGGGGATATCAGGCTGTGTGCCCCTGGTCCCTGGTTCTCAGTGCTGGGGGGGGGGTAGACACGCTTTGTGCCCTGGGTCCCTTGGTCCCTGGTTCCCCTCCAGGCCCCAGCTGGGTGCTCTCAGAGGCCTGCTTCCCCTTAGCATGAGCTCATCTCAATTTGGCAGCAAGGCACCAGTAGGAGGGAAGAGAAAAGAAATAACAAAAAAAAAAATCCCAAAAGAAAACCCTGCAATAAGAAATGCACGCTGTCTGACTAGTGATAAACTCTGTAAAAGGAAAGGGCCGGGGAGAGACAGCGTCTCCTCACATTCTTTGCCAGTCCAGGCAGAGCTGAAGGGGTTATGGAGGGATTCCTGGCAGAGGAGCAGGCCGGCCTAACTGAGTCCCATCACTCCAATATCAAGTCTGCCGTAACGGCCTCAGAGGCTGCTTCTTGGCCCCAGGCTGTGGAAACAAGAAAGTAATCTGCTGGACAAATGAAAGGGTGTGGACAGCGTCAACAGACACACCGGCCTCTGCAGGCAGATGAAATGCAGTGGTCCGTGTAGAGTCACTTAGGAGATTTTAACAGCGAGGAGGTTTACACACGGACGTGGAGTAGACTGTCAATTATGTGGGCTAGTTTAGAAGATATAGTTAGTTAATAAAACCTTGAAGCACGTTTCGAACGTGAGGAAAAAAAAGGCAAAGTGATAAAGTTAAGAATTTAAAAGAGGGGGGAAAATACATCTGTTTCTGTGATAAGACATATTTTCTGGTAGGAATGTTTGTTTATTATTTTGTGATAACGGGAGAAGGGATGTCTCAATTATGATGTCCATATTATCATTTTTGGTTTATTCTGTTAAGAACAACCACAAAGGCATAAAATCAATTGCTTTAGGGAGATGGAGGGATTGAGGGAGAACCTGTTTCAGGATGAGGTCGGACATGTCAAAGACCCATTCGATGCTTGAGCGACGGCGTTTGATGGAAAGGCATTTCTGGAATGAGGCAAAGTGTCAAACATGTGAGCCTTGAGTACGTGACCATTCCACTCCACACCCTTATCACTCTTCACAACGACGTGGTGTGGTGGCTATTGTGAAAATCTCAGAGCAGGCCTCCAAAGAGTGGGACCCACTGGAAGAGATAGGAAGCATCCAAGGCAATGAGTGGGGAGACAGAAATCCGCAGTAAAAGCCTCTGTAAACAGGGCCAAATATTTACAGCAGGCTTTAGGGGGGAACATTCCTGGAGATGCAGTTCTGAGTGGGCACTTCCCTTGTGTTGTCAGGCGGATGCCCACAGGTGAGTTTAATGAAAGCTGATGTCAGTGAGCAGGGTCTGCTGGTGTTAAGCCCATGCCTGACTCTGCTCTTATTAAGTGTGAGAGGTGTCGGTGGAAGTCAGCAGGCCAGGCTGTGTTGACTGAATGGGTGCAGCCATGAAGGAATTTTTAAACCTTATAGGGAAGTATTTCAGATACTGGTCACCTGTCCATGCCACATGCCCACTAATATACACCCTTAGACACAAATATATGCGCATGCGCATGCACATGCACACACACGCATGCACACATGCACATGTGCATGCATGCACACACGCGCGCACACATCACACGCACATGCACACGCACACGCACGCACGCACGCACGCACACACACACACACACACGCATATACAACCAGTAGTAAGGCCAAGATGGCACCTGAGTTGTGGATGGAATGTTCTAGAATCAGTTCCCTCCACAGGGACAATGCTGTTGCTAGGTAACCCCATTGCCTTGATAACCGGTAGGCTGTGGTTTGGCAACCAAACAACAGCATTCAGATTGTAAAACCATGTATCCACTGGAATGTGTTTGTGTGTGTGTGTGTTTGCGTTTGTGTGTGGGTGTGTACTTTGTACACAGGATTAGTCATTTATGTTTTATAAATCAAACAGATTTGTCAAAAGGTAGAGAAGTGCATTCCTGCTTAGTGTACATTAGGAACCAGGTAGACGCAAGCAAAGTCTCTCTCTCGCACGCACGCACGCACGCACGCACGCACGCACACACACACACACACACACACACACACACACACACACACACACACACACACACACACACACACACACACACACACACACACACACACACACACACACACACACACACACACACACACACACACACACCTATAGGACTATACAGGTCTGTGCTGCCAGGTCGCTGCTCTAACCTTGATGCAATCTGCAGCTGTTCCACTACCGTTCCAAAGCTATTGTCCAACGTTGTTCACCATCAAAAAAAACAATTTGTTACACTTCATGTTGTATTATTTTGCCAGGTTTTTTAAATCTCGGGCCTGTGAACGCATGCAACTTTCCATTCCCGGCCAATCCCAGTCCGCTGAGCCTTTGAGACACACCCGTGTATAAGACAGCTGACATCTCTCACCTCTGCAATATTAACAAAAACAAAGAAAATGAATCATAACAATCGCTGAATTATTAATCCAGGAGTCAAGCTTCGTTGAAAAACTATAAGGACCTTTACAACCCTCGCCTCCTTCCATCAAAGATGACTTTCTGGCTTTTGGGATTTTTACGACATGGGACTTCTGTCAGACGCATTATGAGCGGTTCAGAGTGGTTTCGGGAAGGGGGTCGGCGGGAGCGTTTCCCGATTCTAGAGACAACAAGGAAGAAAGGAAGGCAACGTGGCTGCTCAGGCTGCATTCTTTCCTTCATCAGGAATTCACTGAGGTTTGGCCGCCCGCTCGCTGTCTCCATTAGGCCCTCTTCTTCCTCCTCCTCCCCCTCCTCCTCCTCCTCCTCCCCCTCCTCCTCCTCCTCCTCCGTGCTGCAGAATGACAAGGTCGCTCTGCACGTCTTCCTCACTGCAGGGCGACGGGAGAACGGACTGTACCGGAACACTCTCCTGTGTTCTGGAACTTGTACGGACTCAAGAAGTTTGACGACTGTAGATGGTTCCAGCACACTTTCAGCGCGTTCTAGAACTTAACTCAAAGGGGACGGCCACGACTGCAGAGCGCCAGTCCAGTCCATAACCGAGCAGCGCGTCACCGCAAGGAAACAAAGAACGGACCAAAAGAAAAAGACAGCACTTCATTGTTCCACTGACCAGACCGTGAACAGTCCCTCTCAGAGTTAGAAAAGGTGTTGAAAGCTGCGGGTGCTTATTTATGGAGTATAATACTCCACATGTAGATCAGCAAGCAGCTCAGGCTGTCCGCTCGGCCCCCCTGGAGTGATTCTCCCCTTTTCTCCCCTTTTCCCTGGTTCTAAGAAAAAGATCAACCACGCTTTTTCTTCCTTTCTTCTGACCAGCAATTAATGTCTAATTGCGGACTATAAATTGAATGGACAGAGCATAGGCTCAACGATTTACACTCAGCACACAACTCCCCTCCAGTGACCAAACATTCCATCATACAACATGTTTAATTGCAAATCCATCCGAAGGCTACGCATGGCCGGGCCGACGGTGCTCCCTGGTGTTATCAGCGCCTGAGTCAGACTGGGGCCAGTCCCCCTGTCTGTTTGTAATACTAACATATAGATTCTCCTCGAGAACCTCGCAGAGAGCCAAAGAAAACTCTGAGAAAGCGTCAGCCATGTGCCTGACTCCAGGAATCCACCGGGAGGAAGCTTAGAAAAACAAAAAGAGGATTGATCCTGCAACAGGGGAGGAGAGGAACAAGGTGGCATAACCCACATACCCCTGGTGTATGCCTGGATTTACTAGTAGAGAAAAACATGTTTACATAAAAACACAGTTTACATAAATGAGTAAACATGGCTGTTAATACTGCGCTGCGACATGTGCTTGTTTGTCTGTCAGATGTTTGAGCATTAATCAATACTTCATGAGCAACATATGAATAAATCCCGAAATGTCAATATCAATGCCATTTTTTTTCCCAGGACATATTTTGCAGAAGATGTTTTTGTTCAAGAAAAGAATAAAAAGTTTACGAGGAAAAGACGTTTGGCATTAGGCTTTTATTAGGACCCCGGTCTCCTCATCTTTCTTCTCTTGATCTTGGGACCATTTCATTAACATGTGGAAACATTCAGGGGACATTAAGGGGATAATGCAACAGAGAAGCTCTGGTCACTGCAGCGCAACAAACAACAGAGATAATTGATCCGGTCCCTCTGTGTGTTAATGTCAAAGCGTGCCTTGGGTTGATTAGCTACCGTTTGTGAACGCGCTGAATGCACGGCCAGTTAACGCAGGCTGCGGCGGGGTCTACTGATGAAGACAAACACAGTAGGGAGATGGAAACAATCCTCTGCGATGGTTTCCACCAGTGAACGGACCCGGGCTTGAAGCACGGCCCAGACTCAGACTGGCCTGCAGCTGTGTGTCCTTGTCTTCAACTCCCCTCCACGCTCCTTGGCAGATCAATATTGGGGCTTTATTGTAATTCAGCCGAGGAGCCCTCTCCAACTCACACTTGGATGGAATCACACTTGGATGTGGAGTGTCATTTTAAGTCGGGTTTCTGAGCACATTTTGTATTTTGTCTTGATCCCGCTGTCTTTTCATCCATCTGTTTTTCCAGCTAGTCTTGGGTAACATGGGGATGGTTGTCCAACGCCAAATAAGGGATGAGCTTCATTTCAGCTTTGCTTTGATGCGTAACATTTCTTGTTCGGAATTAGCATTCCAAATACGGAATTCCTAATGATCTCGGCCGATTATCTTAGCTACCTGGCACAGAGGGGGAATTCCTGTACCTCTCCATTACCAGTAAATGGGCTTTGCTTCCCATTGCCCTTATTAAGTTTAACCTGTTGGAAAGTGCCAAGTCTTTCTTCACGCAACATTTACCTTGAGGAACAAGAAACAATTCACTGTTGTGGTCTTTCTTCCAGCGTACATGAACCTCTGGAAAACCCTCTTGTATGGCTGATCACGTGTAAAAAAAAAAAAAAAAAAATTCCTCATCAAAAGTTTGCTACTTTCACAATGAAAGTCCCCTGAAACAGAATTTGTATTTTGTCACATTTGCTAAATTCTTGTTGGCGTTGGAATCAGAACCAAATTATAACACCGTGCCTTGGCAAGGTGTTGAATAACCATCAGTTCAACACAGAGAATTTGAGTCATCCGCCCAAACCACTGAGCATTCTCATTCACCCACAGCTAACGCCACGGGCCCCATGAAACCACATGAAGCCACAATAGATCTATTTCTGAGCTACAGTGTCAGCCAGCCTTCTCTTGCTGTCAATGTCTCCTACCATTTTGTCTGGGTGTGCACTCAATGAGACAGAGAGGTTTTCTTTTTTTAAATGTACTCTCCCACCAAACTAAATCATATCTTTGCCCGACCGTGTCTCCAAAAGAGGAATCCCTGCGCTGAAGCAGCGTATTCTCACCACGGAAACATCAACAGTGTGAACCTGCTGATGATAAATCAGAGCTCTGACTGCTCTAAAACAACGGACTCCGACTGACCTTCAGGTGGGCTCCTTCTCCGGGAGACTAGTGTTTCAGAGCAGGGGTTCTCCAAAACCTTTTCATGCCGTGGCCCGTGGTGACCGACCAAATATCTTTCTAGTATAGTCAAATGAAAAGCAAAACATTCTCATTACCATGTCAGGGAATTGAGATACTTAACATTTCTCTATGTATATAGTTCATTAATTAATACAGTATTCAACCTTTTCTGTCTTATAACATACAACAGTAAAATGAAACAGACAACATGAATATATAGTTTAGATTTTTTTTTTTTTCGATTGGGGCCATCCCGCCTGGCCCCCCTACTGTGACCCACTTATAGGGGTCACAACCCGCTGATTAGAAACCACTGGTTTTAGGGGCCCGGGTGGCTTCTAGCAGCATTCAAAAGATGAATCGCCTCTCACAACACAGCCAGCATCTCCCAGCAACAAACTTGGTGGTTTACTATATTGATTATCCGGTTGGGAGTGACACATCAGAGGAGGACAGAGTAAACATCGACTACAGTCCTCGGAGAGTGCTGAAGATCACACAGAACAGTAAATTATTTGGAAGTAAACAAGACTGGAGACAAGCATCTCGGGTGACACGAGGACACTGGCAGCAGCCGTGTGGTTGGAGCGGCTGAACTCATCTGCGCTTGGTTTTGCAGAGGAGACTTGCTTCTCTTCACGTGTGGCCTAGTCACCATGTGACAGACAGATGGGGCTAAAGCAGAGCAGAAGTCGACCCAGACAAGAGTTGCTCACGCACAAACACACAATGAAGACATACCAGAGCCCAACGATGGGCCCCTATGAATCCAGGAGACTTTCAGAGCTTATATGCTTCTGGTTACATTCCCCCAAAACATCATTTGACTTTATGCTAGCTGTTACACATTCACCCCTTAAACACTTCTTTTTTTTCCTGTCCTTTCACTGGTTTCTTTGAGAGGCCTGCAAAAAAAAAAAAAGAAGTGGGACTAATTCAACCCGTGTCTCCTTAAAACAAAGCTTTATTCATCCTCTGTAAGTGGCACTCCTTCTGTCTTTCCCTTTTTTTGCCTTCGCCCGTGACACCAGGAAACCCTAAAAAGCCTTCAATAATGCAACTCACAGTGTTGGGATTCGAGCATCGTAAAGGTGTGTAACGTTCCTACCGGAGTACCCAGGCCCCCGGCCGTCACCTGATCCGTCTCCCATTCAAC
Organism: Micromesistius poutassou; assembly: GCF_964030765.1. Taxonomy (NCBI): domain Eukaryota; kingdom Metazoa; phylum Chordata; class Actinopteri; order Gadiformes; family Gadidae; genus Micromesistius; species Micromesistius poutassou. The sequence goes on from NC_140276.1 coordinate 6,768,756, forward strand.
CGCACGGGTGTCATATTCAACTAGGTCAACGCCTGGTTTTCAGGCTACCACAGGCTAAACACACACGTGCATCGGCCCGGCCAGCGCTCGGTAGCCCGCAGCACAACGGTGCCTGACGGTCTGGGAATGAACACATTTAAATGAGTCCGCTGGCTGGCTGTAGCCTGTGAGCTGAATGTTTGCCCTTTTCCACAGAGTGATGTGGTGCACGGGAGTCGCTCCAGGTACCTTAATCTCCAGATCAACCCGGGGGATTCCCCACCGAGAGATCCCATCAGAGAGGACAGAAGCTGTAATGTTAGTCGGGAAGAGCCAGGGTAGGCCTCTATCCCCCCCGCCAGCACCACCTCCCACCTGCCTGCACTGACCTCCACCTGATCTCAGCCCTGGAATGACAGACACAAGGCCTAGAAAAGAGCAATGAAGTGTGAGAAGCACTAATCTCTGGATGAACAATGCACACAAAGGCGCGCACATGCACGCCAAACCGGTATGAACTCAAATGGTTCAGTTTGCTGTACTCACTGCATAATTCATACATTGTATTATGTTGAGAGCTGTGACTTTATTTCATTTATCCCCCAAAAAATATATGGATGACGTGATCATAACTACACGATGTAGGCCTACTGATGAAAAGCGTTAGTAAATAAAATAACATTGATACATTTTGCAATTAAGTTCACTTGATTCACTGACCCTTGCAATTATAACAGTGTTTTTCCATTACTGCAGCTGTAATAGCACGTGATGCCAAGCTAAATATGGTTATTATGTTAATATTATGGCTTAGTTAGGATTTCAAAAATAGCGTCACTTTGTGCATTCCATTGTATGTTTTCCATTGTAATGTTTTCCATCGGATATAAACACAGTGGGACCAGAAGCAGGGTTGCTGACTATTTCTTTCCACTGCTGCCCGCCGGTCGTCTCATGGTAAGAAGTGCTCAGCCACTGTGGATGCATTCATATTTCTTACCGTTTGCATGAGGTGATCCGCTTAAGGTCTTGATGACTTTACGAATTTAGTGGTACCCCCAAAGTCAAAGGTTGGGACCGACTGACAGCCCCCTCTGACCTTATGACCTCAGCACAGACAAGAGGGGGGGAGTCTCAAAACCATCAAAGGGTTTCAAGGCTATTCAAGTGGTGACGGTATTAAGTCATTTGAACACACAGAGGAAACCCCTGAAGCTTCGCTCCTTGTGCCTTGATCGATGATGTAATGGCACAGCAATAGGTGGAGAGCTGAGAGAGTGAAATTTATGTACATTCCGAAACCTAATAAGATTGTAGATTGTATAAGTGTCAGATTAGGAACACAGGAATATAGCAGTGATTGCATACATATTAAACGAGAACAAGAGAGGAATGTTACATTCCAATCTATAACCGGAAACACAGATGTCAGAAAGTGTGATTCGTGGTATGGCACATTAATCATTATTAAAGCCTAAAGTAAATGAGCTATGTGTGCAATGTGCAGCTTGAATTGACTTGAGGCCCTACAGAGTCTCTGAAAGCATTTTTGGAAACTGAAAATACACTGTTATTACAATGATTAGAGCCATGTCCTAGAGTATCAACCTGGAACCTGGCCATGGTCATCTAACACAAACATAAAGACCATGAATCACAGGGCATAGCTAGTTGGCGTTGTCGTCATAAGAAGGACTTACTGTGTTATGTGCTATCATTCTAACAGGCTACACTGAATGCTGACTGCCTGAGAAGGATTTGATATTCTGCTTTTCATTTAAAAAGAGACGTGTGGAAAGTTTGGATAGGGCCCGGTCACTTCAACAGACTTCTGACTCAACACGGACTGACGCTTCGTAAGAGCCAAATAGCTTATTCAATAATCCTGCTGGCAGAACTAAAATTGCTGCTGTACAAAAACATGTTCAATAGATACAGTGGTCTATATACAGGATATTTGATTTAGCCATCTGAACGATCAGCAGTATGTATGCTTTGACATCCTTAATCTGTTGTTAGCTGTTGCTAATCTGTTGTTGTACCATTAGCTGTCCTATTGTCCTATTATATAATTGACAAAGGTGATATGAATCTGGTATAATATAACAAATGTGTATGACGTTTGTCTTACCATCCTAATGCAATTGACAGTACATACAATGCATTTTAAACACGCTAGTCGGCTACAGTTGTGGGGCTTGTGGGCTTGTGCTATAAGCTCATTTCAAGCTCAAACACAAACACACATTCTTGTGGTGTTTAGTTTTCCAGTCTGTTGTGTGTCGACAATTTCAGAACAAAATATACTTTTCGTGTCTGCATGCATCTGTTCCTTCTTGAAGAATAAAGACTTTGTGGTGAAGAAAAGGTGTGTGTTAAATTAAACCTGAGCCCTTAAACTCTACGTTGTGTCACTGTAGTCTACAGCGGAGTCGTGCCTGTGGCTTCTCACATCGCCAACGACGGCTCCCACAGGAGCGTCTGGTGTAGCGAAAATGAGTTGTAGCCCAACACTCCTGACACACTACTGTTCTGACTGGCAGTGGAAAGAATGAAGCCATACACTCACACACCATGCCACTGGTTCCATGTCTGTGGAGAAACAGTCTCTCTCACAGACACACGCGCGTACACACACACACACAGGCCAAAACACACATACAAACTCACACACGTTCACACAATCACACAGGCCAAAACACACATACACACACACATGCTCACACACATGCCCATGCCCACACACACACACACACACACACACACACACACACACACACACACACACACACACACACACACACACACACACACACACACACACACACACACACAGACACAGACACACACTTAGTCCCAAGTCCACATCCTTAAATGTTTTTGTTAATATCCCCTCATCTGGAAAAAATGTGCCATGTGGACGTGTGACATTTTTTTAATTAGGAGCAGGGAGGAGGAGCAGCGAGGAGGAGCAGGGATAGAGGGGGGAGAGGGGGGCAGTCTGGGTCCTCCTGCTCTGATTCACTCATTCACGCAGAGTCCTGCTGTGTTAATTCAAGCTCGGTGTGAGTGTGTATGTTTTCACACTGGCCTACTGAACCCTTTCATCTCATTCCATCCGGGGGTGGGGGGATACTACCAAAAAGGAATGTTGGACGCAATGTACGACGCAACATAACCCACAGCTATTAACGTAAAGTTGGACTTGAATTGTGGATTTGCCTCGACATTACCACCATAAAACTAAAGTAAAGGTTTTTTTTAATTTTCTGCCACCTATACGTGTAAATCGGTGTGATTTAAAATGACAGGGCGAGAGTCGGTGGTATCACTAATTCGGCCCAGCACTACTGTATGGGCCAGGCTCATGTCTGGTGCTTTGAACTTACACAGCTGGTCTCGGTGGAATTTAAGAAGTGGTCAGAAAATAAAAGGCACACAGTGCTCTGTTTGTCTGAAAACAAACCAGATTATACAGAAATGACACCATTGAGCTATTCTAACCCGATTAAACTGAGACAAGTGTATTACTAGACCTACTCAAGTAACCGTTGATGTAAATTGTACAACGTTTCTTAAGAGGGAGCCTACATTGGCCTCCGGGATTTAAACCAAAGAGTAGCCTACAGAGTTACTTCGCTGTAGGCTACTTTCAGAAAAACAGAGGAGATATGAATGAGCCATAGGTCCTAGCCCGACGATTGTTGTTGTTTTTTGGCATTGTGTACTGGCAGTTCTACGTAACTCTGTAAAGACAGTCAAGTTGAAATATGATTATATTCTGGCTCCCCTAGCCTCTTGTATCCCGTGGGACTGTAATAAAAACTCATTGCAGAGCCGAAAGGTGTTAAATCGTTACTATAATTGAATAACTACAGTCAGTAGAGCTGTTATTGAGGTCCCCACCGCCCACAGCCAGCGGCCGACCCGGCCTGCAGCTGCGCCGTGCTGCCTGCGGCCTGGCGGACGGCTGCGGTCCCCCCCGGGGACCAGCTCTCCAGACCGCGTAGCACTCCAGCTTTGGACCCGCCGCGCGCGCGCCGCTCATCGTGTGGACCGCGAAAAGGTAATGATGGTTACAGATGTTTCCCCGACTGAACTTGTTCAAAAGGTCGCCGGTCAAATCCTTCCATGTATTAAAGGCTCCTCTAATCGTATTTCACAACTCTAGGCACTCTGTTTCGGTCCCGTGCTTCTCAAACTGAACGCACATTTGACCAGCTGTTACAAATTTGTAGACTACGTAGCCTAGCCTAAGTTTATTATGATTATTGGGTTATCTCTAACTTTTGGATAGAGGAGTATGGTGGCTACAACCCACATACAACATAGCTGCCTGGAGAACAAACTGATTCGCTTACATTCGTATTGTGGAAAATGAAGTCTTGCCAGTGCTAACGTTACATTAAACACAGATTTCGCATTTCGTTCCAAGCCTAACCAGGCGTCATCGGACAATACAGCCATGGTTTGAAGGCCATGACGTCACTCTGACACTAGACCAGAGACGAAAATAACTAGGCCTAATATATAATGTAATGAATCCCATGCAAAGGGATGGTAAAGCTATGGTAAAACGAAACAAATCAAATATTTGTACAATAGTGGATGAATAAAAGCAGTGCCAAGCAGGTTTTTGTTTAGATTGCAGACTAGATACATAATGCACTGTAGGTACTGAGGAATGTGCGGTTTTTTCCTAAGGTAGGCCTTACCTTCCAGTGTCAACTGGAAACCTGGAATGCATGCAAGTACACGTCATTAGGCCTACCCTTAAAGAAAAAAATGACCCAATGCTACTGAATCAAATATAACGCATCTCATCACTTTCAATGGTGTTGAGACAGAACATTCTAGGCTTACCTCTTTAATTTCCAAACGTGGTGTCACCAGTTTGAGTACTCTAAGAACCAGATGTTTTCACAGTGCCACAATATATGCATGACTCATGATCACCTGGAGATTCTCATTATAAAATCTCATGACCTAAACCTATGGATGTAACCTGTATAGTAGCCCACTGCCACCTACAGGTCACCAAACAAAACAGCGTTGACATTTAGAGACCGTGTTTAAATGTTATGATTTCAAATAGAATACAAAAGAGGTGGAAATTGCCTTATTTAAAGATTTATTCGTTTATAATACAGGGTTTTAGGCAGACCACATTGCATTAAGTTGTTTATTTTTTTTACATGTATTTATATTGAGCTAAATTTCATAGCAGTAACATTGGTTGACATTTACACAAACCAAAACACACTCGATGGAAGGAATCAAACGTCATGGACTCACGTCTGTAGGCCTACTCCCAGTGTACTGCCTTTAAGACGAACTCCCATTTCCTTCTGTAATACATGCACCCACCTACCCACATGTACACAAACACATACATGTATAAGCAGGCGCACACGCTCACACACGCACACAAACAAATATATATATCACCTATAGACCAGATACAAATTTATATTTTAAAATTTCAATATTAATGACATTACTGTATTCCACGATAAAAGGCAAACAATATATAAAGACGGTATCCAAATCAAGAGGGCGAAACACCACCAAAATGTCGTCCTTCTTTCCTGCGAGCGGGAGGGATCCCGCCTCGAGTGTCCAGCAGAGGGCCTCACACTACATAACGTCATCGTCACACTTTTCACTGCGCTAAACTGGACAGTCAATCAGGCTCCTTCCGAGACTCCCCCCTGGAGAAGGGGGAGGCGAGGGACGGTCGACAGAGGACCAAAGACCGCACTAAAACTTGGACGTAGCGCCTGTGACGTCACCCTTCGGTTTCTAAATGGGACGTTTTGAAGTAGAGGCCTACAATTTATGTCACCTCGGGAAATGTGAATGAAATGAACACTGGGAACGAGGGATGTTTTTTTTGGGGGGGGGGGGGAGGGAATTGAGCAAATAGAGTAAATCATGTGAAGGCTAATGTGGGGTGTGACCCAACTGCTGGGCAGAGGACATTTCTAGCCTGCAGTTACAATTTACTCGCTTCAGAACATTTCCTGAAAAAAGGTGAAAAGTGATAAACCTTTCATATTTTTTGTACTTTTTTTTAACCATTAACCATTTTGCAATAGAGGAAATGTATCTCCTGGGGCTCTTACGGAATACGGAATACGGAATACGGAACACTGACACTTTTTAGAGGTTGTTTCTTTACCCATTGACCACCGTATAACCAGAATAGTTTTGCAACTGCAACGAGCAACTCCATTAAAAGGAAGGCTGTTGCATTGGCGTCCACAGCATGTTTGAAGGGCTGCAGCTTGGCAGACTAGCACCAGTCTGGTCTGTGCAGTCAAGGTGAGTGCAAACCACTTCGCATGATGGCACAAATAAACAACAAACGAGGCCATTCAACGAGCCTAGGCCATGTTCGAAATACCAAAAAAGGCAAAAATCCTCATCCGTTGGCCTGCCACCCTACCCCTACAAGAGCATCCTGGCCAGGCATTGCAATACTCTCGATGGCCGACGTCTCCTCTTCCCTAACGTGTGGGGGGGAGGGAGCTGGTCCCCAACATGCATGACTCACAGGCAATACTACAACGGGAAGGAAATCAGAATTGCAACTCTTATTTCCTTCAACCCCGGGAGCAACAGCTTTGTATCCGTTCCAGTTCTCCTGAAAATGTCCAGGTCCCTTTTCCTGGAGCTCATCAATGATCATGTGGCACAGGTCCATTCAAGTCAGTCCTCATAAACGGCGAGTTAGTTGTCCAATCGGTCAACTGCCAGCAGCCGGTTTAAGGTGATGAAACAGATAAAGACGCACCACTTGTGACGTGAAAAAAAAAAAAAAAGAACGAAACAATTTCATCAGGGTAGACGCCGGCTGAGTCTATAGATAAGAATGGCACGGTAGGATTAACGATGTCGCACAGGGGGGAAAAATCAGATGACGACTATACAGAAAGAAAAAAAATACATCACACACTTTCAGAGTAACTCAGTTAAGTACAATGAGAAGTTTAACACCATGCTGTAAGACCCAAAGAAGAAAAAGAAGTAACTGCATCCAACAAGTACTGAGGGATTAGTCCATTCATCCTGAACGCAACTCCCACACCCACGGATGGCCAGAGCTGCAGAGTCTGTTTGAGTCAATGTGACTGGGTTACACAGGCACCACAGAACATGTCGAGGCCAGGTCCAACAGTCCTCATGTTAGAATATTTCAAGCTAGAACAACGAACAGGGAGTGAACCCTTAAACTCATCTGTTTTTCCATCCCCATAAATTATTTTTTTTAATAAAGTTTTTTTTTTTTTTTATGGATTTGCTGTGTAAATCCCATTCTATTTCACAAAAAAAATCTTAAAATGATGAGTTATACATCTATGGTGAAGTTAACTATCGTCAGTTAGCTAGCAACCCCTTTCCACACATTCTAATGGCCGTCTGCGAGCTTTGCGTTTTCAGTTGAATCGTAGAGAGGGCCCGAGGACGAGGATTCGCATTTTCTGTATCATACTTCTTCAAGAACGAAAAGAGCAAGAGTTTGAAACAGTAAATGTTTCAGTTGGGAGTTTGGGAGGTTGTGGGGAGGGCATATTGGCACTGGAGAGGAAAAAATAAAAAATAAGAGCGAAGAAAAATTGAAGGTATCAGATGAGGCGTCACTGACATTCCTCCACACGACTTCCTGTGATTATCCCCGATCCACCGCGGCAGACAGGAAGACGGGCAGGGGGAGAGTAGTGAGGGGGAGGCAGGGGGGGAGGGCTGGGGGAGAGCAGGTAGGACAGGCCGCCCTCAGTTCCCTTTACAGGAGGAGACAGCAGTTGCTCTCTGTGGTTTTCTCTCGGTTCCTTTGGCCTGCCAGGAGAGGACGGCACAAAGGGAATGTTTTAGGAAAAGAACGGCAACAACAAAAAAAAAGATTCAATTAACAAATGTCAGAACAAGCGGCAAAATCCCATCGGTGTTGAGAGTGACGGAGGCCCCGCCCCCTGGCAGGAGACGAGGGGGTAGAATCAACGTACGGGGAGGGGGGGGAATCGGAACAAAAGGAAGAGATCTCACCATGGGAGTTGGGTTCCGGAAGAGTTTCCCTAGCAACCAAGTGCATGACAGTTGTTCGTCCTGGGGGTAGCTTCAGAGCTTTTTTGAAACCAAACAGAAAAATAACTATTATTAATATTTTTACAATACAAAGATGTATTGTTTCAGGTATTTCCTTACTCACTCACACACACCCCCCCTCAGACAGACAGACAGACTAGTGTTACTGAACCTATTTCTGCATGAAGAAAAGGGAATATTTATTTGTTTGTGCTCCTAATAGAAATCCAAGATGATACATTATTTTATTTATCCTGACCAGTCAGATATATCCGACGGCATTGTTGGCTTGCAAAAAATACTTTCTGAATAGACCAAAGAAAACTCAACAGAGTCCTGCTTTGAACCTGAATAAAACCACCTCCATTAATATGTCCTCATTTGTTCATATACATGGAGGTTGACATCAGATGCTAAATAGGATGCTGTACTGGATTTGTGGGTGGTCCTGCATCGTACCTCCCAGAGTCACGTTGCCATGGAGAAACCTTCCTTGGAAAATGAGACGCAGGATGCTAGGGCTGCTCACCTGCTCCTCCTCCCAGCCTGCCAACCACAGTATTTACAGCACTGGTTACACCAGCTACTACAGCTCTTGTTTGAAGCGGTTTCAATCTTATGATTAAGTCTGGTGAAGTCAGTTAAGGTAAAGGTGAGGTTCTTTTTTTTTTTTGCAGAAGACAGATTGCAAAGAAAACACTGACGGGGTGAAAGGTAGTTTCAAGTGTGTCTGAGTTGGTGAATGGCTGGGTCACTGTTATAGACCGCGGCCAATGAATAAACAAAGACCTTCAATCGGCGAGCACTCTGGCACACCAGGACAATGGGACAGTGTCTAGGCGTGACTCTAGCCTCGCTTTAAAGGTGAGGTTCTGTGAGGTTACGAGAGATGAGGTCAAATGAGGCGGGATGAGATGAGGTGATCCAAGGATGGACGAGGTAAGGTGTGGTATGAATTGTGACTAAACATTTCCAAATGGAAAGGTTTTGATAAAACATACTTTAGAAACCATTTAGACAATTACAACGATTAATATAGTTTAATATTAAATTGCAAAAGGCTATTAAAAATAAAATGTCAACACGCACCGATTTTTATAGTATCATACCTAGAATTCTGCTCACTATTAATGGAAATAAGTTGTACTGTATGAAATGTAACTAGTAAATTGAACCACACCAAATAAAATAGGACAATATAAAATAAGTAATTGCTCTCATATTAAGGCCAGGAAGAGTCTTAAATGACCAGTGGTGTGAAAACATTGTTAACTCTAGCCGTCTTCTTCCCCCAACCTCAAAATCGGTGTAAACTTACCGGCAGGCCAGTTGTCAAACACATGCTTGGCGATGTCTGTGGCTGAGTCGTTGGGCGAAAAAGTGAAGTCTTCCGTCTTCCCGCTCACAAGGATGAGGCGAAGGTTCACCTGGGACAGAAAGGAGGAAGAGAAGGCATCACGGTTAAAAAACCACCTTCACGGCCACGGCCACCACAAAAGATGAGTTCTACTCCGTCCAATAGTAGTAGGGGTCCTCTTGGTTTCCCGCTAACCTCGATTAGAGTGAGGAGACCTTCACAGGGCTGTGGAGAGACAGGCATTCCTGCCTAATTAGATTAACCCAGAGACTCTTCCCAGGCCTTTGACTTGGGTTGCTTCCTCAGCAAGGGTTTACTCTGAAGTGAGCCCCTACGGCGTGCAACAGCCCCAGATAGGGGTGTGGTTCAGGGCAGGAAGGAATGGGGGTGGGGGGGGGCGCCAGGCCTTCCAATTCCTGGGGGCCAGGGGGTTCCTCTCTGGGCTGTTGGCTTAATGCGATAACCGCAGGTGTCCCAGACAGCCCCAGGGCCATGTTATTACATTTAAGTGGCAAACGCATTGCCCAAGGGGGTAGGGGTATGGGTATGTGTGTTTGTGTGTGTATATAAAAGGCGGGAGCTTACATCCTCTTATTCTTTAAGCAGCTGTGACAAATAAATCTCTTTCAAAGACAAAATAACAGCATTGAATACAACCTCTAACTGAGAGGCATGGTAAATCTGGCAATGGCTGATTACTTGGCAGCACTCTGCTTATGGCCTTGGTGATATATTCAGTGTGTTCAACAAAACAATTCAGCAACTGGGATTTTGCCGAGGAGCATCGGCAATAAAACAAAGATTAGGAGACGTGTGACAGTGTCAAGGGTGTCATCACATATCACATCACCACACATCTGTGTACATCAGACAGCAACCACAGATAAATGCCTCAGTGTAAACTAACTTCTAGAGAAAAGGAAACGTGCGTTTAGGAGGAAAATAAAACTAAAATCACTGAAGTGAAATGAGGTGGTGAAAGCAGATGTTAACGCAATACGTGTTCTGTACTAAGACCCCAACTATAAATGTAGCATCTGTCAAATATATAATGTTGAGATAACCAAAGTCACCAAACTCTTTGTCATTATAAATCAGGGTTGGTGACAAGCAATATGGGTTATGACCGGGGTACAGGCCTTTAGACTCAGGGATAGAAATTCCCAATAACTTCATAATCCACCGGGCGAGAACAAAGAGGATCCATGTGGCGTGATGTCAGGACCAGGGCGTCCACCCCGCACTCTGATCTGTTTACAAACACAACCCCCCCATTTCTGCCTCCCTCCCCCCCCCCCCCAGTCCTGAACTGCATTACATCCATATGGGGTTACAGTCGCCCCACATACCCACATCAACAGCTCTCCCATAGTGGACAAAACAAGTCAAATCTGCCCCACTGTTGATGGTAACATGACACGTCAGGACTATCCCCACCATGGTCCAATCCAATGAAAGACAACAAGCATCAGAATCCCTTCGAAATCCTCTGACCTATTCATGACATGTCAACAACAACAACACCCCTCTTTATCTTTGTGTTTATCAACAATCATCAAACCATCTTTCACCACTTGATAGGATAGATGAAAATATAACTACATGTCCTAGATATATAATAGAACTACAACTACACAAGTTCTACTTGTCCTAAATGATGTCACATTTTTTATCTTATTTTGCAATAATGACACAATGGAGACTTAAACAATGAAAGTGCATACTTGCACAGCTGCCATTGTTAGTTTATTAAGATAACAATAACTTGGGAAGATTAATAAGGACACATCCGTAGCTAGCTCAAAAAGCACAATATCCTGTGTTATTCTGCTGGGTGATCATCTCACACAACCCTCTCCATCCAGAAGCTAGGTGAGAATCAGAGCTCAGAGGGGAGAAGGTAACAGGGTGCAAATCAATTGTGCCAACACCTTGAAAGGAAAGTAGGGCAACGTTTCAATTGGGATTAGACAGATGGTGTTCGCAGAAACAACGGTCCATGGTCTAGTTAAGTATTTGTGCACGATGGCTAATCCGTGTCCCCCCCCTCCCACCCACACTTAACGCCAAAAAAAAATAGAAAATAAATAAATATATATGTATGTAAACGGTCGCCATGCCAATCATACATCATCATCATCATCCTCATGCATATGTCCACCTGCATATAGCATGGACGCAATATCGGACTTTTAGCGAACAGCCATGTCCGATTTGTCTCAAATAATAAAGACACTCACCATATCGAGATCCACTTGAGAGGTCATTGTTCAGGAGGATCGCGGCTTCAGATGTTGAAACAGAAGTGATTTGGTTGAAGTGGCGGAGACGGGGCCAGTGCCCTGGCACAAACAACGCACAGTTCTGAGACCGCGTCCCACAGCCTGGCACCATATGCAGAGTGTGGTGGTTATGTTCTACTGTTGACACATTATCAGAATTGACACTGGTCTAAATAAAAACAGCTAAATGTGATTTTCCAGAAACATAGCAGCTAATAAAAATGCCAGCTGATGAGCCTGTATGCAATAGATGGACTACAGAATGGACTAAAGAACAGCAGCACGGTGGATGTTGCTGCAGCGAACAGCAACCTTTACGTTTTCCAAAATGCACAATTTCACTGCAATGTCAGTATGTTGGCGAATCGTTAGCAAATGATCCCCGTTAACGAAATGCACGTGTCTACACAAAATATGTCAAAAGCGAACCCCTTCGTTTGTTGCATTAAACACTGTGATCCTGCAAACAGGAGGGTAAAAGAGCAGAAAGCTTACTTTAACATTAGCCACATTAGCTAGCGCATAGGCTAACATTAGCCACATTAGCTAGCGCATAGGCTAACAAACGTTAGCTTGTTCACTACGGTTAGATCCGATTAGAAGTTGCGATGCCGTTTTTCGACGTAACCGGTTTCCAAAAGAAAGGCTGAAGTATAGCATTCAGTTTAACGGTCAATCGACTAAGGTAGTCCTTAATTCACAAATATCGAATATATAAGGCGAAGCTAACTGTGGGTACCGTAGGCTAATGGACGAGAATACTCCGGATGTCAGCTGGTAGTAAACACAGCAAATTACTCCCTAGTGCATCTGGGAGATGCAGTTCCAGTCACAATGCATCATTCTTTTAATTTGAATGAATAAACTAGACACCCCCGAAAATCCCTAGCATTATCAAATATAACTTGATATTCATAATAAACATCTATTTAACTTTCATGGAATCATCAATTAAATTGAAAACCTTTAGGCAAATTAATATTTATTAAAACAGTACTATATCACAATACATTCATAGAACTAGCTTTGTTTAATACAACATTAATTTTAAGCTATTTCCGTGTGTGTGTGTGTGTGTGTGTGTGTGTGTGTGTGTGTGTGTGTGTGTGTGTGTGTGTGTGTGTGTGTGTGTGTGTGCATGTGTGTGTGGAATGCTCAATCAAGAGTCTATACAAACAACTACAGACAACCTATAGTTCTATGGAGGTTTTTCTGTGTTTCTCTGCTTGGCTCTCCTCTTGCCTCTGCATTTCTTCAGTGGAGAGGGGCGCCAAGGTCCCAACTCTTCCAAACTTTGCTGAACTGTTCCGGATTCCATAGGTGAAGTAGATAACAAAGCCTAGGGAATGAGCAGAGACAAGCCAGTGACAAACCAATAAAAACTATTACTTTTTTCAAACATCTTTTACTTTCTTAAGTCCTTAACGTGTGTGTTGTGTTTAGTACAATGAAACACACACACACTCGTACATATTATAAAACAGCAAATAACAACAGCAAATAAGAAGTCCCACTAACCAACTGCAATCCACACCGCAAGTGGAATCCAACTGTTCAGGCTCAGCTGCATCATGAGAGCGATGTTAAGGAAGATACTGAGCAGTGGCAGCACTGGCACCAGTGGTACCTTTCAGAGAAACACACACAAATATTACGATTTATATGATTTTAAAGTCAAATATAGAATCATTCCTCAAAAGATCAGGTTTTGTTCAACAGAAAAACAAATGGCTTGCTGCGGTGAAATTGGTAATTAACAGTAAAAAGCGAATGAAAAGGGAAATGACACAGAGGTTGAGGCCTACCTTGAACGAGTATACCTCTCTGGTCTGAGGCTGCCGCCAAATAATGACCAGGCACAGGAATGATAGTAGGGTCAGAATTGCACAATTAGCAACCACTGAATACTGGCCCATCATCAACTCATTCCAGCATATAACCAGAACTGAGCAAAGCATGAGGACCAGAACTACTACAGGGAACAAGGAAATATGGACATGTTAGAAAGAGTACTTATTTCTTTATCTTACAAGATTATCATATTATCAGGATAGAATTTAACCAATCAATAACAAATATTTTTCACAGACCACTAATCTGCTATTGCTAAGTATCAGTGTAATCCAAAATCCAGGAGCTGTCCTTTTGACTGGACCATGATTATGACAACCCATTGATCTACAAAAGGATATGAGGCTAGGAAACCTTACACAGGACAGCAGTGGTGCCGTAAGCAATGCTCCCTGATAGGTTGGTGGGGATGTCCGTCTGGGGTCGAAGCAGTCGCATTACAGTGAATTCCTCCACAAGCTCTTTAATGGATTCCTTCCCCTCGCGGTCCATCTTTTGATCACTGCCCGCCTCAGGCATCGTCCCTGTTTTGAGGCCATCATCCGGAATACTGGGCTGGTACCTGAAACGAAAATAGCATAGTGAGAATCTCCACTTTACTATTTGCTACTATTGTACACTGTGGACATTGGAGTTACAACCTAAAACCTTTCGGGTTGCATCCCAGAACCTTTGGGATTCATTTTAAGAAACACTACCTCTACAAACATTGTGATATACGGTAGTACATACATACCTTTATATATAGATAACAACATGGGACTAACCTGAGAACAAGCACACAGAGAGCCACCAGTGTATAGGCTAGCAGAGTCCCTATTGACATCAGGTCCACCAGGACATCCAGGTCAAAGAGCAGTGCCATGGGAGCTGCAATGGCGGAAACAGTTCCCTCACAGTTCACTGGAGTTTGGAGCACTGCAGGACTGGTAATGTGAGGTCAGAGGTTTGAGTGGAACAAAAAACATTATATAAAGAAAGCGTCCTAGTTTACAGGACTTGAACCCCTCTCACCTGCCACCACACCGGATATTACTGTGGCCAGCAAAGGCGTCTTGGTTTTCTCACAAATTTGCGAGAGGAAGCTGAATATCAGCCCGTCGGATGCCATAGCGTGGATCACGCGTGGCAAGGGGAGCATGCATCCGAGCAAACTGAGGTCCAGAATCAAACATACCGAACCATTAACATAAGCTAGTTCGGTCTCTAATTGCACATAGAAACAGACAGTTATCCCTTAACATGGGCCATCAAGAAAGTCGCCATCCTAATGTAAATAAATTACTCATTAACATGCAACGTGTCTGAGGGCGCACTCACACTAGGCCATCTGTACCGTACGCGAGTACGTTTGCCCCCTAAAGTCTAGATCGTTTGGCTAATGTGAGCACGCCATCCGTACTCAAGTACAGTAAAATTCCGTGGTACACTTCGGAGAGGTGTGCTCAGGCAGATGCTACAGATGCTAATGAGCCGACATGCGCACGGATATGCAACCTATATGTACAAGAGGCAACCGTACTCAGGCCCAGTTGAGATTGCCTAGTGTGAGCACAGGCCAGCGGCACAGTGGGGGGGGGGGGGGGGTACAGGGCAACTTTGCCTAGTGTGAGTGTGTCCTGAGAAGGCAAAGGGCCGGGCCAGGTTCAGCCTGAACGCCTTTTGAATGGGTCTCTATCCATGGGCAACATTAGACAGTAAAAAATGATAGGACAGTAGATTCCACTGGTGGCATTCCCAGAAAATAGAGGGTGATAACTATGCTAAAATTGTTAAATAGTGACGGTAAATTGATAATCACATCAAGTTTACTGGGATTAGTATGGACACTGGCTCAAGAAAAGATCAATGTCGCTTGTGTCTTCTAGGCCTTCGTACCTTGTTGAGAGGGCGCAAAGGGAGCCCACGGCTACCACGTAGCGGCCGTATGCCAGGTCCACAGAGTCAAAGGCTTTGGGCAGGGGGGTCTGCGTGTCCAGGAGGTAGTAGGGCATCATCAGGGTGAGGGCTGTGGACACCCCAGAGTAGGCAACAAAACAGCAGAGCAGCGACGCCACGATGCTGATGGGGATGGACTGCTTAGGGTTCAGGGCCTCTTCAGCTGTGGGTAAAAAGAAAAGCATGTATTTTCAGCCCGACCAATCGCCGAAGTGCACTCATATTTAAAGCACGTTGAACCTTCACACCTGAAGCAGCGATGCAGTCGAAGCCGACAAAGGCGTAGAAGCACGTTGCCGCCCCGGACAGGATTCCACGGAGGCCAAATGGCGCAAAACCACCAAGGCCGAATCCCTTCTCAATAAGTCTAGATTTAGTATTGACACAGAGCATATATGTAATTCAATTGGTGAAATTCAGGTAGGTTGAACCTTAGTAGTTTTGTTTTTTACAGTGACTGTATCGTCTCACTCTGGGTCTGTAACATTGGTGGCATCGATGAAGTTGTCCAGAGTGAGACTCCAATTTGCTCGGTCTCCCTTCACCACGCCCGAGACGAACACAAACCCCAGCACCGTCACGTTGATCCCCGTGAAGATCTTGCCCATCAGTGCCGACTCGCTCACGCCAAATGACAGCAGTGCTGCGTGGGTGTTAACACTCAGTCAAAGCCAAACAGACCCTCTGGCTCTGCTGAGATATTCATCACACAAAGAAATGCCAATGCTATGACTAATTACATCACTACTTGGTCATTTATTAGCAGACACTTTCATCCAAAGCGACTTGAGTGATTTCACACACAGCTACATTAAGGAGCAGCCAGGGGGTAAGACATCTAGCTCAAGGATGCAAACAGGTAGGTGCTTTGAGAAGTGGGAGAGGATTGAACCCATCGCCTTCTGGTTGGCAATCACACACCCCATACCCACTACACTATCCTGCCTCCTGCTGTGATCTAAGCATCTCAACATGTCAGAATCAACTCACGATACTGTTTAGCGTGTACCAATTAAGAATATCCCAATAACATCAATCAAGGTGTTGCCTAACCTGTGACCAGAACGATTAACAGCACAGCTAGTATGTCAGGGTATTCAGAGAACATAGTCCCGGGAAGGTTTATCGGAATGGAGTTTTTGATCCACTGTGAGATAGCCAGGCCGACCAGGTTATCGAATGTCAAGCTCCAGGCTCGTGCAACACTGGCAGTGGCTAGGGAGAGGAACATGAAAAGAGATGAAAGATGAAGAAAACCACACTGGAAGTTCCTAAGGTCATATTTGATAATTCTTACTCATACTCATGTATGTTCATCTGGCTATTCCAATCATGTAATGGACAAGTCATAGATGATTTAAACAGTAGGCTTAGTAAGAGGTTTGATCAACTGCAAGTTCATATCACCTTAACACTTAATTAAATATACTAGCTTAGATGGTATCAGAAATGTTATAGCATTCCAGGTAAGACAGAACAATAGGCAAAGGGATAAACATGATTACTCGATTCTATGTAAAACATGTATCAATTTGAATTTCAGTGTTTTTTGGCGTATAGTCAATAGATACATAACATGGTGAAATTAGCAAATTGTAAAAAAAAAGGTTGATTTGAATGATTGAATGCTCTTTGTGTGGTTGAGCAGCAGCTCAAAACTGGCATCTGAAACACCTCTTAATACCAATTCCCTGACTATTTCCCCACGCCGCCGGCTTTGCGTGTGACTCACCGATAATGTAGGACAAAATGAGGACCCAGCCAACGATGAAAGCCCAGATCTCCCCCACTGTCACGTAGCAGTACACATAGGCTGAGCCAGCTCTGGGGACACGTGCACCGAACTCAGCGTAACACAAGCCCGCCAGGATGGAAGAGACGGCCGCTATGAAAAAGCACAGCACGATGGCCGGCCCTGCCTTCTCTCTGGCCACCTCGCCACAGAGCACGTACACCCCTGCGCCCAGAGTGGCGCCCACCCCGAGAGAGACGAGGTCCAGGGTGGTCAGGCAGCGGGCAAACCGGGAGTCCACCCGCCTGTTGTCCAGGGGGATCCGACGCAGCAGCAGCTGGCCCCAGCACAGCAGTCCGCTGTCCGTCATGACTGGAGGGACTGGGGGGGTGGGGGTGGTGCGCTTCTCCACCTTTGGAATAAAGGGAACCTTTGCAGCGTGAATGGAATGCTAATGGCTGAGACGTTACAGAGAACGCACGATATGTGTATAAATATAAATGTGTGTATGTGTCTGTGTGTGTAGAATGTGGACGGTCAGTACATCCTCTGTTTACAGTCAGTTTGCTTTTCTCAGGAATGGTCAGAATCATCCCCCTGTTTGATAAAGAAGAAAGAAAACAGGACAACTAAGGACCTCAATGCTTCTCTTTTAAAGAAATGAAAGGAAACAAGTCTTGTATCACATGAGCATTACCATGTGATTGTATACCATGTGTGAATGACATGGAAGCTATAGCATTATTCTGAAAACCCATCAGCCATCAACACCTTGGGGCTATGCAGATGCGCTTTGCGAAGGAAAGAAAGAGCATGATTTGTTTTCCAGCTTTGGAGCCAAGAAGACCTGTCTCCATGGTTACCTCACTTCAGGTTCTCTAAAATGACCCGATCTGATGCATTGGGATCTGGTGGCTCGCTGTTTGTCAGTGGCTGTCACTGAAAGCCAGTGGGAATTAGAATGATGAGCAGTTCGTTCCTGACCGGATTATATCCTTCAAGTCCTTCTAAATTGTCACATTTTAGAACAGATGTATATATTAGGGATCGCCTCCTTCTAAACCTTAAACATATAATCCTATTTCATATCCATATTCCTATTAGATTTCCCTATTCCTATTACAGAGTCAATTTTTACTTTCAAAGACACATGTTGATTCCACATGAAAACATATACCGCCAGCAATAAGATGATAATGTATCGCATTATACTTAGTTTGGGTACACCCAAACTAAGTTTAATTTGCTTTAACTTGATAAGGCTCTATATGCATTCCCAAGCTTCTCTCAAATCTATACATTTAACCATTGACAGATCAACTTGAGAGAATCAAAACAGGACACTGTCCTGTTTTGATTCTCTCAAGTTGATCACACACACAACACACACACACACACACACACACACACACACACACACACACACACACACACACACACACACACACAATAGCATACCTTGACAGGTTGAGCAGTAGTAGACCTGGTGGTCTGTGCTGAGGATGTAGTGGATGTCTGACAACAGCAGCATGCACACCCCAAGAAAAGCAGATGAGGTTCAGACGTCACAGCATATGACATATGACCCCCCCCCCCCATTACAAGTATTTTGTTTACAGATATCATTCGAAACGGAAGGTAAGCACTTTAAGTGAAAACGGACGATATTTTGGTTTTACTGGTAGGTTATAATGAGAGAATGAAACATGGAAGAATCAGTCACTGTTGTTATTAGTAAGAACAAATATGAATGGTGTAAAATCGTAAACTAGAATCTATAGAAATGTGTGCCAGTTATTTTGTGTTACGTTGTTTTGTGGGGCTAAATAAGTAGCCCACCATGAGATTATCGTCAATGTTAATATAAAAGATAGACCCATAACACATCATGAAATCAGGTGAAATATTCTTTATCGTTCAGTTATAAATATACCAATAAAGATGTAGGCCTACAATTACGGTTTAGATAGAAGGGCAACGTGGTGATTTTAATTTAACGATATTTGCTTGCAAAACAAAACGGCTCGATGTAATAGGACAGATTTCCTTCATATTGGTCTTGACCTTTGGACAATATTCAACACTATTTGATCACCGATATGAATATTAAGCGCAATCAAGGTACATCGTGTGGCGCCCGTGGAACTATGTGTGAACAAGCATTCAATGTGTGAACCAGACTAAACTGAAATAAGTCTCAATGAGCAAGCTATAGAAATTAAGAAGCAGAAAGGTGTCATCGACTCAAGAAAAGCGCGTCATCAGTTAAAGACACAGCTGCACACGAGTCAAGCAAGGCCACTATAATATAATGGAAACGGGCCAATAGATATCTCTATTTGAGCCAAAGACGGAATAAAATACAATAGCGATCATTATTTAGGCTCATTTAGGTTATACGTATTGGTAACAGCTAATCCTTACTTAAAATGCGTTTAAGTTGTGTCTAAAGAAAGCTGTTACATAATGTATTACAGCGCTGGCAACCTGTTTACGCTCGTTCAGTCACATGACTGACTTCATTTCCCAACAGCCCGTGTTGCGCACGCGCAGATCCGTTTGTCTGACAGTGGTAAACAGACGTCAGAAGGGAGTCTTCGCCTCGAGTAAAAACAAAACAAAACAAAACAAATCAAAAAGATGTTGGACGAATATGACTTCGGACATCGGGAATGACAGGAAGTCGTTGAAAACCCACTCCTCGGCGAACCCGAGTGCCGCGGAGGATTCGCCGGATCGTTTTACAGACTTTTTTTCACGGATTATAAACTCTGAAACTGCCGGATCTTCCCAGCTAGGTGGCTATCGGGGCTGTTCTCAAAGGGCGGCATAGTTTGCCGACAGAAGACGTGAGGCGTTAAAATCTCGGGAAAACCTCGAGGAAGTCACCCCGGGAGTTTATTAAACGAATCCCGCGCTAACGAGGAGCGGCGTTGTCGGGCCGGCGGGCCGAGTCGGGCCGGGGGGGATCGGCGTGGACCGTGAGCATCGTGTGCCGCGTCGCAGCGTCGACCAACATGGCAGATGGTGACATGCGCCTACCCACAATGTGGTGGAGCGTGCCGACCTGAGCCCGCAAACTACGGACTTTACTGCACACGTATTTTTTTTACTCAATAGTTTTTTTGTTTTGTTGTTTTTTTTTGCGTTTGTTAGGACTAGCCAGGAACTTTTTTTTTTTTTACGAATGCTCCCGTTGTTATTTAACTGAGCTTGTGCGTTTGTGAAACTCTTTATTTATCTGGCGAACCCGATGAATGTAGGCCATAGACGCGGTAAACACCGTACATTTACTATTGGTAAATAGTTCGTTCCCTGCATTTATTGAATAACCCTATTACACGCCCTTTGAACGTGAACATCTGACTGACATTTATATTCTAAGGTGTGTTGGTTGATTCGATTCGGTTTTGGTGTAATTTCAGGAGCGGTTTTAGCGGGTGTTGCATAGACATCACGTTGTTTACAACTGGAGCCGGAGGATCTCCACCGCTCTGTAACGGGGATCTGTTGAGATACCCTTTGTTGATCGCATTGCTTTACAGTAAAAGTATTTCTGGATATGTTTAAATACGTACCGTACGATACATAATAATACTACTCATAATAATTAATCAAATATATCCACACGTGGTACGGAATAGTTTTAGAAGTGTTTCACTTAGTTTTATTGACACAAATTATCAGCATAATATTTTTAGACAAACACCAAGTATTAAATGTGTAAACATGTTAATCAGGTGTGACAGATTTTAAATTCCGATTATTTCAGATATTGCATTTTGGTTTCCATAAATAACGGTAGAAGTGAAATTTTCATTATTATTATTATTGTGAGTTTTTTCATTATTTGATTGTTTTGGTACAACTCTCTTCCTTTGTTCTTGTAATCAGACAAAGGAATTCTCATCTCAGCTCTATGAAACCCGAAGGTTTATGATAGTTACTATTAAGGAGATTATTTGGGTTCCCTAATCTCCAAACTCAGGATTAACAGGCTATTGGTGTATCCAGATTATTGCGTCTCTTTTCTGGGCCTACTGTTTACCCCCTAGTACTTGGAACATATTGTTTCAACACTCGCAAGTTGTTGATTTTGCAACAATCACATTTGGTCATTTGGAGTACACTTGTATTTATTTATCTTACATTGGTCCCTCCTAACCATGGAGGACTCATCGGTAACCCCCATTGACCCAGATTTTGAACCTAAGAGCAGGCCGAGGTCATGCACATGGCCGCTCCCGAGACCTGACATCTCAGCTGTCAAGCCAGAGGGGGCAGACGGCTCAGAGTCCGCTGCTGGAACCCCACCCGCCGAGGAAGATAAACACGAGTCCCAGCCAATCACATCCGAGCCCGAGAAAGTTGCGGCCGCCGAGGGAGGTGTCGGGGCGGGAGTGGGCGGGGCGACGCCCCGAAAAGGCTCATCCAGGCGCAACGCATGGGGCAACCAGTCGTACGCAGATCTCATCAGTCAGGCGATTGAGAACTCCCCCGAGAAGCGGCTGACGTTGGCGCAGATCTACGACTGGATGGTGAAGACTGTGCCTTACTTCAAGGACAAAGGGGACAGCAACAGCTCTGCGGGATGGAAGGTGAATATATATATATCGAAATGAATTGTTTTGTTCAGAAGTCGAGTCTCTGGGGGAAATAAGTATTGAGCCGTTCCCAGTGCTGCACAAACGCTTAGTATAAATATGAACTAGGTTGTGCGAGTCACAGACAATAACGTGGTCAGATATAAATTGACCACATGAATTAGGTAAGGTTTTGGCTGACATGATTCGATTTGGTAATGGATACATCCCCGAATTCTGTGGGTCGAAAAAAAGAAATCCAGTCGGATCGTGCTCCAGTCGTTTTAACATCGTCTTGTTTGTTGTCTTCCGTCTCTCCAGAACTCCATCCGCCACAACCTCTCACTCCACAACAAGTTCCTGAAGGTCCACAACGAGTCCACGGGGAAGTCCTCCTGGTGGATGCTGAACCCGGAGGGCGGGAAGATGGGCAAGGCGCCGCGGCGCCGCGCCGCCTCCATGGACAACAGCAGCAAGCTGCTGAAGAGCCGCATGCGCGCCAAGCAGACCAAGAAGCTGGCGGGCGCCGCGGCCCTAGGGGGCGCGCCCGGGGCCCTGCAGGGCGAGGGCCCCGCGGGGTCTGGTGGCGGCTGGCGGCGGTGGCGTCGGCGGCGGTGGCGGCGAGAGCCCCAACTCCTCCCAGCAGTTCGGCAAGTGGGGGGCGAACAGCGGCAGCCCGTCGTCCCGCGGCAGCCTGGACGACCCCGACATCTGGACCAGCTTCCGGCCACGCACCAGCTCCAACGCCAGCACGCTGAGCGGGCGGCTGTCGCCCATCGCGCCGGGCCAGGAGGAGGAGGAGGACGACCTGCCCGAGGAGGGGCTCCTGGGGGTGTACTCGACTGGCAGCCTGCCCCAGACCCTCGCCGAGACCCTGATGGAGGAGCTGGACCTGATCGACGGGCTGACGCTGATGACGGGCCACGGCGGCGGGGCCAGCCCCAGCACCGCCCCGCGCCGCGCCCCCGACCCCGCTGCCCTCCGCCTCCACCCTGCTGCCCCGCGGCGGCGCCGGCGGCTTCCACTCCTTCTGCCAGCTGCCGCAGAGCCCCGGCCGCGCCAGCACCGCGCAGGCCATCCCCCCCGCCCCCCCGCGGGCCCGGCGCCGCCAAGCCGCCCACAAACTTTGGCAACTCCCTCTTCAACCCCATGCCCAGCCCCGGGTCCCACGGGTCGGGCCACTACGGGACCCACGTGCCATCCAGCCTGGAGGCCCTGCTCACCTCAGACTCCCCGCCCCCCACAGACATCCTGATGACCCAGGTGGACCCCCTCATGCCTGGGCGGGGGGCCTGGGGCTCATGGGTCTGGGCAGGCCCAAGCCCAACCAGCTTCTCCTGGGCAAAGGCCTGGAGCCCAATACCCGGGGCCCGATGGGCCTGCAGGCCCAGCTCCAGCCTCAGCACCACATCCACCAGCAACAGCAACAATCACAGCAGCAGCAGCAACAACAACAACACCAGCAACAACACCAGCAACAACAACACCAGCATCAGCAGCAGCAGCAGCAGCAGCAGCAGCAGCAGCAGCAGCAGCAGCTTCTCTCTCAGATGGGTCGGGGGATGATCCTCCCTGGCATGGGCCAGGACATTGCCCAGCTCTCCCCTCTCAAGGTGCAGCACAGCCCGGGGCCCGTCGGCGGACCCCACCACGGAGGGACCATGTCCTCCGTGGCCAACCCTGGCCTAGGTCTGCAGGGGTTCGGGCAGTTCGGCGCGCCCTCCTGCTTCCTGCCCAGCCAGGACCGGCTGCCCACCGACCTGGACATCGAGATGTTCACCGAGAACCTGGACTGTGACGTGGACTACATCATCAACAGCGACCTCATGGACGCGGAGGGCATCGACTTCAACTTTGACCCCATCATGCCGGGGGGCCAGGGCTACGGGGGCCCTGCCACCACGCAGAGCTCCTCCCACACCTGGGTACCC
>NC_140276.1:6792693-6868529 GCF_964030765.1 Micromesistius poutassou
GCCGTGTCACACGGCACGCATCGTGCGGCACCATGCAGCCTGAAAGAAACGGCCAGTTGACCTCACAGAACCACACTTTCAAGAAGTATTTCTCTCACGTGAAATGCCGGGCCGTTGAAAATTTTAAAATAGAAAATAAATTAAATATGACGGATAAGGAGCATTTCTGCAAACGCTGTCCTCAAAACAACAATCCAGGGGAGGAGGAGGAGGAGGGCTTGTAAGGTCTTTGAGGCCTGTGTCTTGTGTTTTTTTTCTGAAGAGTGGAACGTCTTTTCTCGAAAGCCGAGTGCGTGTCCTTCGGCTGCGTTCGGCCCACGCGTACGAGCACCCTGTGGTCACCGAGAGGTACGAAACGTGTGATTCTTGCTTTTGATTCGATTTTTTTGTTTCTCATTGAAAATGTGGTGATTTGAACAAGTGGATGTGATGAATTTGCAGTTTGAGATTTCTTGATTGTGTGTTCAAAGCGACGCAGAAACCACAGAGGTGCGGTTTCACTAACAAAATGAAGAAATGTTTTTTTTCATACCTGGGGCATTCAAGCGTAAATCTATGTTGGCAGCGTTAATGGTAGAAAAGGTGTCATGTCATATGAATAAGTTTGTCTAAAAACAGCCTATGATTTGTTTTAGTTTTGTTTTCCGAGAGTTTGTGCATTTTTTTTAAGCACTTAACATTTCCTGTACTTCATACACAGGGACCCAAGTAGACTGTCCCACGTAGAGCCTAAGTCCCGCCGTCCCCAATTTGACCTCATTTTGGTAAAAATATAACAGTAGTCAATGGCGTTAGGACGTCACAAACGCAACTTTTGGGTGTGTAGTCTTTCTCATCGCGTATTTTATACTTCCGTCGTTTTACAAATTGCAACATTTTATTTAAATGGGAAAACATCTGTGTAATTCATGGCACAATTCAAACAGGATCAGAAAATAATGAGTCTGTCTGGCCGTCGACCACCGCTCATATTTCTTCCGAAATGAGGCCCCATGGGGGCAGTGGGCGGCGTGACTTGGGCTCTCTATTAGGTTCAACTCTAAGAAAATGTGTAAAGGCGGTTAAGTTTGTTTTGTAGCCATTGTACATGTCACAGTATGCAGATGAATGAGAACTAATTAAGATCTCAAATGAAAATTTTAAAAGATATTTTCTTGAAGGGTTGTCATATTTAAGTTTTCCTGGCATATTGTCTGTTTCCCTTTAATTTGGGGGATAATGATTTTAAATGTGAGATTATACTCTCACATTAAGTTTTTGTTAAACAGTACTAATAGTCCTTTTGGATAAATGAATACTATGTGTGAAAACTATGAAAAACAGAATATATTTCACTATAGTTTTTAATATACAGTTTAGATGGACGTAATTAATTGATATTAAATGATATGAATATATTACTAATCAGAAGCAAAGGTTTTTTTTATATTCGGAGAAAGCAATTTCAGATAATTTTTAACGGTAATTTTCTACACTTTTATTTTTGTAAATGTTGAGATGCATGTAGATTTTAACCAAAGGAACACTAACATGTGCAAGGCCGTTCAGGAGTGGGACACCATAAACCTCAGCTTAAGGCAGGCTTCGCTCAGTAGGCTACGCCTCATTTCACCTTTACAATTAAAATGAAATCACACATTAGGCCTTCTTGGCCACCGTTAGTTATCAATTGTATGCCTCATAGTTCTCCACGGCCTTTTGCCACGTTTAAAATCGAGTAAAACAAAAGAAACATGACGAGAATAACTTATGTCAGATGGTCATCTCACCGGAGACGCGATGCAACGATTCACTCTCAGGAACCGAATCCTGTGCACTGGACTGCTCAGAGATAATCACAGGATTATTAAAGTATTTATTTTACATCGTGGGACTTTTAATGTTCCAAACAACTGGAAAAGCAACCGCTCTTATTTTGCTCACTTTCTGGGGGCCCTGCGTGGTTTTTAATTGACGCAAACAAAAAGTTAATCTGAAATAAATTTTTGATTATGAAGTCGTATTTTGATCCACAAAGAGCTCACTAAGCAATGGACACACAGACTATCCCGTAATGTTTGACTGCCAACATTGAACACTATAGCATGTAGCTAGAAAGATTAACTTGTATCATTTCTTTGTTACCCCACCTAATTTTTGTGCAATGTGTTAGCCTTAACGTTTGTATTTAACTTGTGCATAACCGGTGAAGGTCATTTCATGTCAACTCTTCGTTTGCTTTGTTTTTTATGTTTGTTTTATCGGAATTTTCACCAGAAAGTCATCCCTTTTTTCCTTCTATATTCATACAATTTCTATATTCATACATTTTCAGTAGCTATGTCAATATGTTAGAATCAATTTTTCATTAACCAAACTCTTTTTGAAGCGGTGCTAGAGGTCATCCGTGTTTCACATTTACATCTAATCAGGGCCTGAACGTAATCTGTGTGTGATACAAGGACCGTATTGCCCTGAAAGTGAGCATACAACCAACATTGCTTTTTCCATATATGTATATTACCAAAATATAAAAGAAAATGGGCTATTCCAACAATGATCAATGATTGGTTAAGGGGAGGGGATGGGATATATATATATATATAAAATTTGGTCATTCGACTAGTTCAAATACATGCTCTTAAGAACCACTTGTTTTCGGTTATAAGCTGTATATTAAAAAAAAAATGAATGAAAAAAAATCAAATTGATATCTCGAATTAGTATTTGGTAAACTATAGGCAATTAACTCCACAGCTGACTCCTTATAACCTCAACGATGGTTGAGTTTCCTTTGTAATTTTCCCTCCAATTAAAGTTTATTCCCCCTTTGGTTTTCTTGTAACCTTGTTCTATTGTAGCCCTTAGTATGTTTTATTAACTGATATTGCCCCCATTTGATGCAGTATTTTAGCATTTGGATCAGGTTCATCATATTTTCCAGATTGATTCTGGGCCTGGGTTGTGCATGAGCCAACGTTTATTATTATTATGAATAATTAGATTTTCTATTCTACTCCCCAAACTATCTTTTCACTTTGTTATCCTCATACAATTTAAGTTCTGACAGTTCTGACCTTTGGAAAATAAATATTTTTTTAATCCCATTTGGGCAAATACATTTTTGGTTTGTGCTTTAGTTAGTTACTTACCAGTTGACATCCATCATGGTTGATATGATGACGGCAGAGGCCTCGGGAACCGGAAAGTGGATACAGAGCAGCTACACCTGTCTGCCGTTAGAGGGCACTGTTAAATAATGATGCAGGTGGTGTTGCATTTCGTACTGGTCACTGTCAGTCAAATATCAAATCAGCCATTAACTGTTATCGTCATGAAAGTGGATACATAGAAAATGTCTAAACATGGTACTTTCACACGACTGTCAGGAATTAACTTTTGTTATCGTTTTTCATTCATTTTCTTAAAGGCATGAAGAGATAACTTGAATAAAACACACATTTGTTTCATATAACATCTTTATAGAAAACATGTCAAGTTTAAAATAAAAAACTTTTTTTGTCTTTTCACTTGTTCATCATTGCTTTAAGTTTCATTTACTGAACAACTGTAACATCCATCTGTGTCGTAGGCTCTTTGTGTCACCGGGAGATTGTAAGTGTCTTGTCACAAACGTGTGTGTATACCGTCTTAACAATGTTAGGAAAAGGCATCCTCCAACATTCATCAAGGTCTATGGTTCTTGGAAGCAGTTCCCATCAAGACAGTGCCACCAGTAGTGCCAGGTGGTGGGGCTCCAGTACCTTGTAAACCACCAGCGATGGCAGTTTGTATGACGTGAAAAAGCCTTGTATTCGGCCCCTGAAGCGGTCAAAATCCTTCTGTCGCTCACCACTTCAGCGTAGCCTGAAGGCACCTGGGTTGCAGCGTGTTGGCGTTTCTCGATATGCTAAGGTGAGGATTCAGCACAACAAGCAGGATTTAGCAGCAAACCCGGAGAAAAGAATAGAACAATCCTATTCCAACATGTATGTCACTCCAACATTCGTAAAAAAAAGAAAAAAGAAAAGAAAAACTACAAAACAAATGAGAATACTTTTGAGTTTTAGTTTGCACATAGTCTGCTTGGAAAAAAGTAGAGAATTATTTTATTAGAAACTGTTGATAAAAACAGCTCACCAAATACAAAGTCTGCTGACGGCTTAAAAGCTGTCAATTAGTAGTAACCAATGCAGATGTTGATGTTTTATTTTCCAACAGGATATTCAGTGAAGACTCGCTGTTGAGTTGCATTTTCTTTTTAAACACTATGGAGACGAATACAGTCCTTCATTACAACACACACTAACGTGTGTAGCTCAGCTTATTCGTCATTCTCGATACCACAGAGGGAATCTTCTCAGTTTAAAAACAGTACTGTAGATTTGTGCAGTACCGTGTAAAACAGCCAAAGTTGTTGAACCGGGCTTTAGTTGGGTGGTTTAATAAATCAGCCATCAAATGTTCTGACGAGGACAACGAAAACTGATTCTTTTTTGAAGGATCAAATCGACCAATCGCACGCGTCATACAGTGAATGGCTGTTAGGACCGCAAGCCAGGGGGTAGTTTCTACAGTTTCATTTCATCATAAATATATAAAGTTAAAAAAGTGCTTATTTAAAGAAACTATAGTGAAGTGATATCATTCACCAGTGTCACTTTTGGCATTTGTTCCTGGCCAGTATTTGTCTCGCCGAAAAAAAGGGTATGGATCTATACCCTTTGTGTACCACCTGCGACCCTGGCATGGATTGTCAACAAAACCAACCAGGTCTCTGGACATTCATCAATTCATACAGAAAGTTGTGGACATTTTTGCTTAGTTCTTTTTTTTTTCTTTGAAAAAAGAAAAAAAATGTTCATAAAAAAAAAGGCTGATAAGCCAAAGATAAGAGGCTTTCGGCCATTGCTATAAATATAACTAAGCACACTTCGCTTTTCTTTCTCGCTTTCACAAAGTTTCGAACACGAAGATATGAGTAAAAATGAAAACTACCATCCGCTATAATTGCACATAACCTTTTTTTTTTTTTTTCTTTTTTTTTCAGAGAACGGAGACGTTTGACACGAGGGAGTTCGATGCGGTCCACAGCCGACTCTCGTCTACGGGGACGTCCCGTACTCGTCGGCAGGGCGAGTGAGAGAGAGAGAGAGAGAGAGAGGGGCGGGGCGGCTTAAGAACAATGTCCCGCTTTGCTTTGGCAAAAAGTCGACGCCGTGGAGTTTTCCTGCCATTTAAAAAAAAAAAAAAAAAGCATTTAAACTGCAGGGCACCAAAGGAACGCCCACGGCCCAGGGGGGGGGGTGGGTGGGACACTGACTTCACATACTTCAAGATCCTTTTTCCTCTCCTTCGCCACCCCCGGACGTTCTCTTCCAGACCTCCATGACCGCCGTCTCCGTCCTCCGCTCCTCCCCTCCTCCCCCCCTCCCTCCGAGGCGCTCGTCTCCACGTCTCTCTCTGCGCCGTTGAGGCCGGTTCGACCGCCCGCCTGCCGCAGTGCTCTTAGGCGATCATGTACTGAGTGATGGCTCTCAGCGCGTACAGGAGCTCCGCCTGCAGCCGGGCCTCCATGATGAGCAGGTTCACATGTATCTGAGGGCCAGAGAAACAACCAGAAGACTAGTATTATTACTATTATTATGATACATTATGGTGAACATGTATCTGTGGACCAGCGAAACAACCAGAAAACTAGTATTATTAATATTATGATACCCATTATATTATTATTATTATATATTATTACTATTCTTCTTATTATTATTATACTCATTATAGTGAATATGGATCCGGGGACCAGAGAGGGACCAGAATATGACTATTATTATTTAGCACCATCATCAGCGTTATTAATATTACATTATTAATCATGTGTGTGTGTGACGGGGAGGGGTGTGTGTGACGTGGAGGGGTGTGTGTGACGTGGCGGGGTGTGTGTGTGACGTGGCGGGGTGTGTGTGTGACGTGGAGGGGTGTGTGTGTGACGGGGAGGGGTGTGGTCGCGGGCGGCCGTACTCGTTCAGAGGGTTTGAGGGACGCCCAGGGCAGGGGGCACGCCGGGGCCCTGGTGTCGTCGGGGAAACAGGCCACCGCCTTGATGTACAGCTGCATGTCGCTCTCCAGCAGCTGGTTCACCTCCCCGTAGTCGTAGTCATCATACCTGGGACACACACACACACAAACACACACACACTATTAGACTGAGGAATACGATTGGCTGATGCCTCAAAGAGGAAAACCCAATCCCGGTGAGGTGGGTATAGGTTCCAACACCCAGCCGAGGGTACAGAGGTCTATACCCAATGTTCAATGTCCACAGCCTAAAGGCTCAGTTATGGAAGCCCACGTTTAAAACTGCAAAACAAGTTTACCTATGGGTACAAATAAAGTAACCTGTTACAGACCCATTAGGTCCTTGCGGACCCTCCTTGCGTCCACCGCGAGGGCCTGACGTGCGCCTCCCAAAAAATTGTAACCTTGCGTCGAGGCGACACAGCAGCATGGTCTGTGATTGGTCCGCCCACTTAAAACCCGACGCAGAACCAAAACAGGTTCACGACTGTGTCGAAGGGTTGTCCTTGCGTTGCGTCGACGTGGAACCATAACTAAGCCTTTACCTTGTGCCAGATGCCTTTCCCTCTTCCTGCACCATAATGACATGCATCTGTTTTCACTACAAGTCGTGGTGCGTCCCGACTACACAACTCACTAGCAGCGATGAGGACGACATGGTCACTGATAAAGCACCAGTTTCTGTTCCGGTAGACTTTTATTTTTTCTCCTTGGATCCCCCCGTGACTGAAACATGTCGCTCAATGCGTTCATCAAAGCCTCCCCAGAATGTGACGATGTCACATACGATACTGAAATGTTTCTGTGTGCAAACTGAGCTATTGCAGGCGCTCCGTAAACGACACCGTGAACGTTAAACTGCCTCCTTTGCCATCAGTACAGCGACCCCGAGTCATTTATGTAAGGGATAATGCCAGACGAGGTGTCCATTATCAGAAATAAATGGACGATGCGGAGGCGCGGAGGATGGTTGCTTCCGCGAAGTCTATTTATTTCTGATATCGGACACCTCGTCTGGCATTATTCCGCTTATACCATGGTCACTTACGAAATAAATTAATATTATATTAATTATTAATACTATAATATTAAGAGGTAAAATCGGTTGTAATAACTGTCTGTTGTAATAAATAAACTGTGAAATAACGTTCTTAGTCTCCGTTGCCATGGTTACCAACCATGGCATTTGAGCCAGCGCAATAATGTAGAACTGTCATCAGGCATTTCGACTGGAACGTCTTTATAGGTGTAGTATATCACTTTTTAACCTAGACCATGGTATAAATCAAGTGATCTGCCTTTTTTGATCGGCGCCTTTGGGGTTCTCCGATCGAAGCTATTTTTTAGCAAAATATCGTCCGATCACGATCGGCGTCCGATCGATGGGAGCCTCACCGGATGCCCAGGACGCAGTGGATGTGGTTCCAGACGGCCCGCTTCAGGTCGGGGCTGTGCGAGGACGGGAGCGACGCCACGCTGCGGAACCGGTCGTCCAGCAGGTGCCCGATGTCTGAGTACAACCGGTTGACCAATGAGAAGCCGTGGTCCTCCCACGAGTAGTCCTGCAGTGGGTGGGGGGGAGAGACACCGTTCAGCGTCAACACACAGTCCCCTTCAGAGGTAATACCAACCACAACACTGCGCTCAACAGGCGCTGTCTTAAAAGATTAAGAATTAAACTAATGAGATCCGCACAAATGACTGAGCCACTTAGATGACCCCTTTAAGCCACCGTCCAAAACAGAAGAAAAACTAAGTCCCGCTCAGAGGCCAATAGGTCTGGGAGGAGGAGGGGGGGGTGACATATTGGACAGGTGGACATATGACACCTCACACACACACACACACACACACACACACACACACACACACACACACACACACACACACACACACACACACACACACACACACACACACACACACACACACACACACACACACACACACAGAACAGCAGCTGCTGCCACCAGCCCGCGTGCTTGCGCCCTCACGTCCCCTCATGTCTGTCCGTCCGTCCCCTCACGTCCGTCCGTCCTCACCTGGACTCTGAACACCTGGAAGTGGTCCTCGTCCCTCCGGGTGAACTCCTGGTAGCAGAAGTCGGGGTCGCTGATGAAGCGCGACGGCTCCGCCAGGTACACCGCCGCCTCCTCCTCCTCCTCCAGATCTACACACACACACACACACACACCCGGGGAGAGGGATGGTAAAGTAGTGCTGACCAATATTTGTGTATTTTACGTGTATCAGGTTTTTTTTCCGCCGATTTTTATTTTATTTTATTTCTTTTATATTCTCCCTCCATGATTTACAGACAGTTCAATAAATGTTCCTTTTTTTTAATTGAGACTTGTAACATTTGTTATCACCATTGTGTCATTTCTATGATGTAAATTTGAGGGAGCAAAAGCAGTATCTGCTCCGAATATCGGCTCAGGAAAATCGGTACCGGCGTTATCGGTCCATCGGCCAAGGCAGATGGGAGAAAAAAAAAAATCGGTATCGGCCCTAAATAACAAATCCATATCGGTCGATCCCGACGGTAAAGACACGCGCCCTGGGGGGGGTGACTCCTCTCAAGGCTGGCCTACATTCAGGTCCCTGGGGGGCGGCCGGCGTGTGTCGGAGATAGCTGAGCGGAATGCATGGTCCGGCTGTCTCGGGTGTCTGCCTGTCTGCCTGTCTGTGCGTGTGTATACATATCTAGGTCAGCATGCATATGGGGACGTGTTGGATGGCTATGCATGCATGTGTACGTACACATATGTGTGTATTTATATATCTACGTGTTTCTATTACTATTGAACGTTTTACTTTCATGAGTTTTACCATCTCGTGTTCAAGGGGGTCCTGACAAGTTCTGACAACGTGTGCGTGCCAGTTTCTGTGAGAGAGAGAGAGAGCGAGAGCGAGAGAGAGCGAGAGAGAGAATGTACCTGTTTGTTGGAGTGTGTGTGCATGCAGGAGGCGCTCCTCTCGCTTCTCCCTCTCCTCCTGAGACTTCTGAATCCTCTCCTTCAAAAACAACATCTCACAGCGTGAGTCCAGGGCCTGAGAGAGAGAGAGAGAGAGAGAGAGAGAGAGAGAGAGAGAGAGAGAGAGAGAGAGAGAGAGAGAGAGAGAGAGATTTAAACCATCTTCCCAATCATTCTCATGTCTTATTCCTAAACAGAGTTTACAAACTAAGAGATAAAGTAGCTGGACCTAACTCATTTACATTTAGGGCATTTAGCAGACGCTTTTATCCAAAGCGAGGGTCCATGCACACATTCACACATGCGAGGCGACAGCCAGCTCGCCGGGAGCAGTTAGGGCTAGGTGTCTCACTCATGGACCCCCCTCGACACTCAGCTCGGAGGAGCTGGGAATCGAACTAGCGACCTTCCGGTTACGCGTCAACCGGCTCATTCACTTTGAAAACAACGCTTCAGTCAACAGTCAATCCCAAAGGCCGCCACGGACGAACACGCCGCCTCGGGCCACGTGAAGAAAAGTGTGTGTGTGTGTGGGGGGGGGGGGTACCTGTCGCTGTGTGATGTCAGGCACGTTGGCGTTGCCGTTGGCGACGTCGCAGGGGCAGGAGGCCGGAGGGGTGCCGTTGGGCGACTTGGGCAGCGGGGAGAGCGGGTCGCACACGCCGTCGGTGGCCGAGCCAAACACAAAGCTGCAGAGGGAGTGGCAGTGGGCCAGCAGCACCACGGCCTGCACCAGCTCGGCCAGGGACCAGCACTGCTCCCCCGTCTTCAGCAGGGTCTGGGGGGGGGACCGCAGAGAGGGACCAACGGGGGTCAACAGCTTGGTCATACTCAGCCTGGAGGCGTCTGTCGGTCTGTGTGTCGTCTGCTTACTGTACCGAGTGCCTACAGACTCTGGTCTATAGGTCATACTGCTGAAGAGCCGATACAGTGCCAGGTTGATTCCAGTATAAAGACTAGCTGGTACAAGTGTCTTGTTTGAAGACAGTGTTAGCACTATTCAAGGCAGGTCAAGTCTTTATTATTGCCAAACGACGCAAATCGTCTAGAATTCCTTTTGGTGATATTGGCTCACACAGGACAGTACAAGGGAGACAACACATTAAAACTAGAACAAACTAGAACATGCGTTGTGAAAACACAAGACAAAGTGCTAATGCATTTAAATACCCTGAGTGTTCTATTCAAGGCAGGTCAAGTCTTTATTATTGCCAAACGACGCAAATCGTCTAGAATTCCTTTTGGTGATATTGGCTCACACAGGACAGTACAAGGGAGACAACACATTAAAACTAGAACAAACTAGAACATGCGTTGTGAAAACACAAGACAAAGTGCTAATGCATTTAAATACCCTGAGTGTTGGTTGGAATTCATTCATGCATCACACAACAAGTTCACTGAACAATGAGACGAGAGGTCACATATGGACACATTGTTGTTGGGGGGAAAAATTATCATATTTTAAGTCACACATTCAAATACGATGCAAAACGTAAAATACAAATGAGTGATCGGGGGGGCTGTGTCTATGCGTGTGCATACATATCTGGATCTGCATGCATCTGGGTACTTGTTCGACGGGTATGCATGCATCTGCATGCATTTCCATAGCGGCTTCTACGAAGCGCCCGGACCCTGGGACCCTTCTTGGACCTGGGTTCCAGGATGTCAGCCAGGGGGGGGGGGGGGTTAAGAACCCATGGTGGGTTTCCCGGGGGGGGGCGTACCTGGATGTGTGAGCAGGCGATGAGCCAGGGCTGGTGGGCCAGCACCTTGTTGATGTGGTCCAGGAGTCGTAGGCGGGGGGGCGCGGCCTCCAGGCCCTGCAGCCACACCGGGTCTCCGCCCACCCGCAGGAAGTGGGCGGAGTGGAGGGACACCAGGTAGCTGCAGTGGTGCCGTGCTGCCGCCTGCCAGGGACACAACCCGGTCAGGAGGGGTGGGGGGGAGGGGGGAGCACAGACACACACACATGGACATGGAGAGGATATCAGGTCAGAGGTCCGAAGAGGCCGCAGAGTGTTAACGACAGCCCCCGGGACCCCTGAGGGGTTGATGAACTCATTATTTAAATCTCGTCTTGTGCAGTCCATTACAATCTGTACTATGCCTGGGCGATATGGCAGAAACACATATCACGATATAACATGATCATATTGATCGATATCGATTACTATTGATCATTTTAATGAGCTAAAAAGACTAGGAATTACCATGCTGGATTTAAACACTTCTGTTTAACACTTAACATGACCTTCCACTGTTCTTCATTGATAAATACTCCATTGTCGATACAACAATGAAAAACACTCAAATATTGTAAATAAGTATGGAACCGTGTTTGTGTAACAAACCCAGCTGCTAGATTCGGTGGTCCAGTCTCTTATCGATATATATTTAACATATATGTATACATTGTATTGGTATTGATCAAAAGTCTATCACGATACGATTATTTATTGTTTTATTGCCCAGGCCTAATCTGTACTCAATCAATGACATCGCAACCTCGTTCTAATTGGATCATCATCATCGATGAGATGGCTGTAAATATCGACTAATACAATTTTCTAATTGTCATACGGGCAGAAAAAAAAAAGAAACCAACTTCTAACTCTAAAGCCAGTTTGAAATGAAAACACTCAACGCAGTTTCCGCCGTACTACGCCATAACACGGACGACCACATCTCCTCCACCACCCCCCCTCACCACCGCCGCGTGCGAAGCGTGCGTCGGCTCCACCCACCATGATGGCGATGTAGTGGCGGCAGGGCAGCGGCAGCGGGCCGTCCATGTGCAGGATGTAGTGCTGGGAGCGCAGGAAGCTCTCCAGGTACTGCGGGTGCGAGGCCATGTGGTGGGACACGGCGTCCACGCTGCCCCTGCTGATCAGCGCCTGCATGAACAGCAGCGAAGCCCGCTCCTTCTCCGTGTTCACCATCACCTGAGGGGCACAGCAGGGGAGGGGGGGGGAGGGGGGGGGAGAGAGGGGACGGTCCGTCGTCAACAACATACAAGTTGGTGGACAAGAAGTCTTCAACATGTGTTGCACTGTTGAACCCCATAGACACTAGGGGTGGGAACTATAGTTGATTCTTCGATGCGTTGCGATTCTTTTCTAGAATGATTCCGTCTCAATGCAGATAAGTTCATAATAATATACATTTTTTATTAAATTTGTTCACCTGCTGCAACATTCTGTTCGCCTGCAGCAGAGCGCTACAGAAAACTCCTTTCTGCCTGCGGGTTCTCTGCGCAGAGAACCGACTTTATCTAATAGAAAATATTAGATAAGGTAATTCATCTGTTGATTGTCTTTAATGATCATCACACAAGTAGGAAGTGATTAGCAAACTGAGTAGCAAACTCAGATGTATATATAGATATATATATATTTTAGGGTTATACAGGCAAATGGTACAG
This sequence comes from Micromesistius poutassou, assembly GCF_964030765.1. Classification (NCBI taxonomy): domain Eukaryota; kingdom Metazoa; phylum Chordata; class Actinopteri; order Gadiformes; family Gadidae; genus Micromesistius; species Micromesistius poutassou. Next base: position 6,805,156 of record NC_140276.1, read on the forward strand.
CCCCTGACAATTGGCATTCTGGATCTTTTCAAAACGTCACAAAAGATCGTGAAGCCTCGTGAAGCCAGCCTAAACCTCCCAAGCTCTCTTCCCGGTTTGGCCCAGAGCAGCCCGCCCACCCACCCGCCCGCCCACGCACGGTGGTCTCGCCAAAATTAATAACAGAGCAAGGCCTGCAAAGATTCAGGAGAGTCTTGCGGTGTCCGCAGGGGAAACCAGCCTCAGTTCATTCAACGCGTTGGCACCCGTGAACTATGGAAGCCATTTGACACCGCGCGTATAAAGTTCAGACCCAAAACCAAAAACGTTGTGCACGTCCTCTCCTTAAAAAAAAAAAACCCACGGTGACTCGGGTGCAGACGGTGCGCAGCGCACTGACCAGAGCGTCTTCACTCGGACCGCCGAGAGGAGGTGTTTGATACGCGGGGAGAGGAGGGAGTGGAGCTGGAAGGAATGTCTCACATGATCCTATTACCCCAGCAAGGGGGGGGACGCAGGGCACGGCAGGAGGCCCTGCATGCCACCCCGGCCCTGACTCACCCTGGGTGCAGCAGGGGCAGACTAGCATGGGAAGTATTTACCAGGGTTGCCATTTAAGGAGTGTGCACCTAATTAAAATCTGCACTAGGTTTTAACCTTCACATAAAATGTAAATAAATCTCCCATGTCTGTTGTGCTTATTTCCTAACTGCAATCATCATAACAATCATAACATCAAACAATAACGTTACAGTGTTTATAGTGTTTGCCACTGGCCTCACAGTGACTCGCTAGTGCCCCCTTGTGGCGGGGAGGACCGGTGGAAGCGTGACAGACACCCACGCACAATGAGTTTGTTGGTCTGTGAACAATGCAGCCCACCGGGAAAGTCGACTCAAGTGTGCGTCACATTATCATTGAAACGATAGTGATCAACAACAAGCAGATACGCAGACGGGAGAGAAACGTCCACGTGTATAGCAGTGGCCCAAGAAAACATACGTTCACGCTTCTTTCTCCCCAAGCAAAACCACAGAATTGGTGGAACTAGGATCGCTTTTTGTGCTGCTTTCTGTGTAGCAGGGGTGGGTTATTTCCAGTAGGGAGATGCCAAATATTTTACGCTATAAAAATTGGGGTGACGCAAAGAAAAAAACACTTAAAATAAAGAACTGATGTGATTGATTACCGGCACTGAAATAACACCCTCCGGAGAATATTACCGACATGAAAACCGACAGCAACACGCAGGTTCCTCATTTGAGAAGGGGATTTACATGCAGAGGGGAACCGTGCAGTGGGGAGAACAACAGAAAGACGGCCTCGAGGAGGAGGAGGAGGAGGAAGAGGAGGAGGAGGCCCCCGAAGAGTGAGCCGGACCCCAGAGGAGAGAGGCTGCAGGGGCCCTCGAGGGGGCCCAGGGCCAAGGGAAACAGAGACCCATGCAGAGAGGGAAGCCCGTCTGTCCTCATAGACACAGCCCTTTATTAGGCCCAGTCCCGTTTCTCTCCCCTTAACAAGAACACTTGCTTTGAGTGCCCTTAGCAGCAAGTCAGCTCCCGAGCTGGCTGGCGTTCAAGGGTTGATTTCAAGGGAAAAACAGCACTCCCCCCCCTTGCTCCCCTACCCTAAGTATTGGGACACCCTACCCTTTCGCGGGAACGTGCACAATCTAGGGTTAGGGCTCAACTCTAGGGGAAGGGGGAGAATTGGGACAGGGGCCTTAGCCTTCCTCTCACTCTGGCACACAGAGGCCCCTAGAGGAGGAGCTGGGGAGCGGCCGCAGAAAACAGCCGTGGCCAACAAGGGGCCCCGGACCCAGGAACCAGGTTTCCCTGTAAGTGAAACCTGATCGTCCAGGACGGGGGGGCCTCTTGGGCGTCCAGCTGCTGACCGCCGCTTGGACCCTCTGAGCTGCTGGCAGAGCGTCTCTCTGTGTTGGCCGTGCACACTGCTATCTAGGTTTATTAAGCTGCCTCTCGTTTCAAACAGGGGTCCTTATGTCCCAGAGGGTCATCCATGTTTTGCTTGTCGCTTGCTGGCATGAAAAGGCAAGGGGGGGGGGTCATAGAAACCCCCTCTCTGAGGAGCAACAAGGCATCCAGCGACATGTTTACTCACTCGGCCCGACTTAGACACCATGTCGTATGTCCCTTGTGGAACATGGCAGATCCAGACCTACACCCCTGGACCAGCCGCAACGAGGTGATACCGAGAGCAGAATCAAGTACTCTCAAACGTGACCATTGCACCACTTGTTGCTCGAAATGTCATTCCATTCCTATTGTGATTGAAACAACTTGGTGGGCCTGCATGTGTGGGTGAGAGAGGGGAGGCTCTGTATTTGAGTGACCCACTTTTCCCCCCCCCCAAGCATGGCAACTGCCCCGGACCGGGCCTAGAGCACACAGGTGTGGTACACCCATTCATGCAAATAGTAGCCTAGGCTAGCCTTGCCGTCTTACCATGTTATTAACAAAAGGGAAATGAAAGATAACTATTTAAAGGGAAATTTGTAGAGAAGCCAAAAGCCTGCCAATAACATTTGGCATTTAGGGCATTTAGCAGACGCTTTTATCCAAATTGCTAGATTAACCCATTCCCTGTATACAAACAAAGAGAGCTAGGATAAGAAGAGGAACAACAGAACATTCTGATAGAGAAAATAGGACATGGTTGTCAGTTTGGCTAAAACGTTATTCCTTGGGGAGATCCCCTGAGGTTCTCTACAGTGCTATTGCGCCAGACCCACCCCTACACACACATAGTAGGCGTGTAACGATACACTAAAGTCACGATTCGGTAAGTACCTCGGTTTTTAAGTCACGGTTTGGTATGTTTTTCGGTACAGCAGTTTTTTGTTTTTGTTTTTATTAAACAATTGTTTTTTGATTTGATTTATTAAACTGGATCAAACTAATGCCTTACACAAATGAAAAGACATCAAATACAATTGAGGATAAAAACACACACAACAAAGTCCAGGACTTATTTCCATTGTGGTCCTCAACACAAAACATCAGGACAAGATAAGTCACAGAGTGTGTGATAATCAATAAAAACTTGAGACGTGCATCGAAGCGTTAGACCCGTACTGAAACATTTCGGTACGAATACGCGTATGGTTACACCCCTACAGCACACGGAAGGTGATATGAGTGGTGGGTTCCAACTCAACTGTTATTCCATGCTGGTCTGACAGTCATCGACAGATTCAGCTGTCATTGACAGATTCCGAATCAGCTGTCATGTTACTCAGCAACATAAAAACACATTCAAGCCAAACACTAACCATTTCACTAACGCATAAGTGTTGCTAGGAGTAAAACGCAGGTAACAACAACCGATACAAAGACAAATACAAAATGGGAGAATACCTACAGTTGGTCGGCGATGGAAAAAAAGTCTGCTGTAGCATGCAAGTCAAAATCACAGCCCAGGGGGGGACGTCTAGACACGAGAACTTTTAAATGTTGAAATCAAGAATCGAAACAGGAACTACAGTGAGATGCAGCAGCGCTGCACCAGGAAATGACACCATCTTCCAGTCTTAAAAACCTGCTGACAATTCAACATAACAGCTCACGTATGTGTCACACTGGACGGGCAACGCAAATCAATATGACAGATCAATGCATGTGCCAACATGTGCCTGCAAAGATGATTCTAAATACTTTTAAACCATCATCAATAATGAACAACCCAAATGAAAAAGGATAGATTTTGTCGACTGCAGCCCAGAAAAATGTTTTAATCATGCCCAGAGAGGCAAGAACAAAAAAAAACGAAAACAACAGAATAGGCATACAATGCTGCAACATAAACAGAGCCATGTATCTGACCCCCGGCCAACTACAGCCCCCCCGCCCTGTTCCAAATAGTTGGTATGCCCCCAGATGAGATACCCTAGGTGTTGCCGGAGTGCGGCTGAGACAGAGTAGACAGCCTCCAATCAACACAAAAGGCAAGTTGCTTAAAGCAGCCTTCAGGGCTTCAGGCCACAAGGTCCTGGTGGATTGCAGCCAATGAACACCACTTCCTAAAACAACATACAGTCGATAGCCATGACACAACCTTGCACAGGTGTCTATTCAAGACAATGTTCCTTTGTACTGCATGTGCACATAGTCCCTTTAGCATGCAGCTATCATGGGTCAAAGGTAGACCAATGGGTAAATATTACGTGATGAACATTAAAAATGCATGTAGGCAAAGCAGAGAAGGAAAAGTCTAATTGTGTGCAGGTTGAAAATGAATTAAAAATCAAACCTAAAACTCTGGCTGAGGACTTGAGTTTCCTAGGTGGCATCATTTGAGATTCAAAACAAGGCATACACACACCAACAAGGTCATTTGTATATTGATCCTGGAAAATAATCAAAACAACAAAGAGGCATTACCGAGTCAGCGGTACAGGCAAGTGAAAATTGGGCTTTGTGAACGTGCATGTGCACACCCAAAACTGATAAGATACACTCACTACAGCACTGCGATCCAAAATAGAGAACAAAGAATGGAAAAATGATGCCAGTAGTCTTTCAAGGGTGAATGTGTCAGCTGTGAGGGGAGGGCGGGGGGGGGGGTGTGGAGGGAGTAAGGGGCTGGAAGGGGGTGTGTCAGGGGCTGCAGGCAGGCGGCGGTGCTGTTGGTGGGGAAGGGGGAGGCTGTGGTGGGCTGCAGATAAAAGCGAAGGATATTCAATCTGCATTCCGAATGAGCCTGAAGTGGGCTTATCATGTGCCTGAGACCTAGCGGCTGTAGTCTGAACCATTGCATCCGTCTGTAGCATGGCCTGCTCTTTCTGGGCCCCGGAACCCAAACTAAAAAGAGTCCAACACACAACCACCCGCTGCAGAATCAAGCCCTCCTGTAACCAGTCTGCCGTCCTACTCCCCCTATCCAAGAGAGAAAAGGGGGAGGGCTTATGGCTTCTGGGTAGGACAACAGACACTACCAAGACAAACAAGTCGCTATGGCTAACATGATCCAGCTACCGAGGCAAACCCACATGAATGCATGCATCACACACTAAGCAGGCCGAGCAGGAAGAAAAAGGGCCATATGGAGATATACAGACATTCGACTTTGTATTGGTTGTTCCACCAGAGGAATGCTAAATTCATATTTTTTTGTAAGGAGGGGGGGTAGGGCGTGTGGCAATGAACAGTACACATGTATGTCCATACACATTATGTTAAAAAGGTCATGCTTAGTGATATTCATTTTGCACCTGGACAAATGCTCCATTTTAGCCCGACTGTCAGTGTCACGTGTAGGCCAGCCTTATGCATGAATCCATGTTATATCGTCTACGCTAATCTGATACAGGCATGCAATCAAGACAATGGACGGTATTTGAACGCATGGCTGTTCACATTCTTTTTCTTGTTGATCAATTTCTAGATTCTAAGCTGCAGCAAACATGCCTTTGATTGTACTCGGAGCGGCGCCCCCTGTCTCTTGCATAACGAACAGCAGTGTCGAAGAGAAAAACAAGTTTGATTGGCAGTCCAATGCACCCAACATAACAGCACAATAGAATCTTTTAGATAGAAGGAAAATAGTGAAGGGATGCATCGAACGTTTTCCTCCGTATTAGTTATGTTAGCTCTTGGTCATAAACGTCCCAGAGGAATACAATCGAGCCAGGAAAACCCGCATTAATTCGTAGTTATGTTACATGATAGACTTTTCTTTCCCTGTTCAAATCTAAGGATGATGTCATTACTTCTTGTGTTTTCAAGCATTGAGAATGTAACATTGACTGTGAATAATAGTCACACCAGTGGTATTCTAACAACATACACATTGGTTATCAGAGAAACAATAAGAAAATGCACAATTTCTTTTGATGCAAAACATCATTGAACCATGGACAAGTGTGCTCATTCAAAGACTGATGACTTATCGGTTACAAAACCGCAAATGCAGATAAAATGCATTTCAGTGAGACTACAAGTGAACATATTTTGCCAGATCAAACCTGGCAGAACTCATACATGATTTAAACATTGCTTGTACAGATTTGGACTCAAATGACAAAATCACTTCAGTAATTTGCAAACATAGGATTTTCTAGGCAGTTTTGCAGGCATGTTACACAATTAACATTTATCCATTTCTCCGGTACATTGAAAGGAAATGTTGGATGTAATAATTAGTCCGATAACCCGTAAGCCAAGTGAGGATGGATAGGTAAAAAGTTTCTGGAGGCTAGGCTTGTTCACTTGCTACTGCAAACCCTGGTAGCTAGCATTATATTTTAAAAGTTAAAACAAAGGGGGTCGTCGCTTTTACATCTTTTGTTAGACAACGAAAACGACAGGCCAAGACAACGAAAAGGCTTAGATGATGGTATTGCAGTGCAAAGGAATCATTTGCCAAAGTAAATGAATGAACGCCAGTATACACCTCTATTGTAGCGACTAGCCTTAGCTACTACTAGCACCATTATGTTGAAGTCATTTAACTCGGGCAAGTGTACCTGTTTTTGAACTCGCTGGCCCTGGCTTCTAAGGGGGTACTCCATTTTATTCGCACAGATGATCATTTTCCAAAAAGTGTTCTAGTTCATGGATGCGGCTCTGTCTTTCTTGGACTCTCCCAAGCAGGCTAACAAAGACAGTTCCCTCTCGCTGAGAACTTGTCTGTGCAGTGTGCATCTACTGGGGAAGGCAGAAAACCTTCCCAGCCGTGCTGACAGCTCCAGTAACAGTGTGACCAATCACAATGCAGGAGGCGGAGCTACTTGACAGCTCCAGTAACATCACGGCCAATCAGAGCACAGGAGGCGGAAGCTACTTGACAGAGGGTTATCTAAATGCTAATGAACATCTGCAAACAACAGACCGAACTACAGAAGCCAAACAAGTCAACACCGTCGCCAACAGTCATCCGATTCTGAAGGATAGCCTTATTATGAAAAGTTGACAAGTGGTTTAAAGTAGGATGAGTTCCCCTTTTGAAGGTCAATCATATAAATATATTTCAGGTGGTAGCCTACCATAACAGACCAATATTACCTGAATCATAGGGCCATAAAGAGGAGTTCATATTGATCCAAACAAACTAATAAAAGGCAGTTGGAGCCCAGTATGCAGTTGACAGATTTGTGAATACACTAATGGATGCCAGTGGAAAATCAATCAAATGTGGAAAAGGAGAACCAGGGGTAATTCTGGTGAAAAACTAAAAAAGATGCTAAAGATTAAAATCTGCAACCAGAAAGTGATTGCAGTCTGTCGCTCCTTCACGTGATGTCTACCACTGTGCCTTTAGTTGGGATAGAGTTCGCACTTAACTTAACCTCTGCTCTTACCTAGATGTTACTTTTCAATAGTCCAGCACACTTCTTGCCATAATGAAAATAACTTTGGTTTTAATGTCAGAAACTAGGCAATTTGGGATGATTAAAGCTACCTCAGAATGATGACCTCAAACAAAATGACAACCTTGTCTAATTTAACTTAAATGTACTTCAACTTGTCCTGCTATGTTGTTGTATAGACTGAGGTGATGCATGTGACACCTAAAGGCATAGTTGCAATGACAAGGTGGAGATTCCAGAAAAGCCTTTTTTTTTATTGTATTTTGCAGCCATTCCCCTCTTTGTGTCACTTATTTGTATTTGCAAAACATTTTATAACTTCTATGAAAAAATCTTCTACACACCATGAAACCGTTGTGTATAGGAGAACTTTGCAGGTCTAAATATCACATTCACCCAATTGTCACCCATTGAAAGATACAATACAAACACTGAGTGTGTCGTCATTTCCATGGTCTGATTTACCAGACAGATAATGTTTGATAGAAACACTGTAGTGTCCTTTAAAATAATCAAAGTGGCACTGTGCCAGTTCCCAGAACCATCTTTAGTTAGATTTACACACAGACATGTCCGGACAAGCAGGACTGGCCAAGACTACCTCACACCAGGCTGCATTTCCCCTTAACATGTTTCCACTTAAACGTCCACCACTATTTGGAAGGGAATTAGCTTATCTAATGTAATTCTACTGATATCAACAGTCCAACCATGTGAATATTGCAATATTCACATGGTAGGACTGTCAATATATACATTAGGATATTACCTAATACAGGATTTGCTTAAGAGTAGAAATAGCAGTATCAATATAATTCAATTCTTTTTTAATTAGAATTATGAGACCATGTCTCATGTCTGGTTTTGTAGCATTATGTTCAATTTAGAATTATCAAGCATGCAGACGCAAACTCTTTCTTGATTGAAATGGCATAAAGGGTCAAAGTTCAATATTTTCTTTCATAAAACAAGAAAATTGGCTATGAATGGACATCCATGCAACAAACTACACAATTTGTGTATCTACTGCTATCACATGGTATTAAGTAGTGCCTTCACAAAACATTATGGTCTAAATGATGTGATGTTGCTTTGCCTAAACAAAAAATTAACAGCCCAATATAATCACAAAGACAATGTTGTAAAAATAATATAAGCACACTTATTTAAATTCATATTCACAAAAAAAAAGTTTATTTTGAACTTCTTAAACAGGACAACATTACCTTCTTCCTATTATCTTCTATGCTAATCTGGTACATATTGATGCTTTTTTCAACACTAATATTGCTGCACTGGTAAGCATAATCATTGACACATTGTTTGTGGAATAGCCTTAGTAAATGAACATAACTGATACCATCTGAACAGGAAGCTACGCCAAAGGCAGAAGTAGAACAAAATAGGTCAAATTGTGTGCTGCTTCTTATTGGGTTTGAATATGCACTGCTAACAGTACGTGTGGACGATTTGGGATTTATTATTTAATGTCTATATATAGTGTCTATCTTAAACCGTTTAACGGGTTAACTGGAGCAACAGAGGAGCCTAGATCCACTCAAATTATGCAAAATGCAAAATGGCTACACTAAATTAAGAGATAGACAGAGGTAACTGTAATGCACAAAAGATTGTCCATTTTGAAGGCTGCTTCTCCCACACCACATTAAATACATCTGTGATGAGAGAAGATATAGGCTATTCAAATAAGAATAAATAATACAAATATACTCCTAACTTACTAGAACACACCTCTATATTCAAATATTGTCCATGTGCATGACTACACATTATACATTATAATATAGGCGCTATTTCAATATTTGGAATAGCATCTCCTTCCTGTAACACAAGTAAATCCTTTAAGGTTATGTACATTATTTAAACATCTTTTCAAACTTGTTCAATCAGGGAGAGGAAATTAACTTTGATACAAGAACTGCAGCGATTACAGATGGATAGTTCTCAAATTGTCAGACCTTGGTAAGTGCAGGTATGCTTATATATACCTTATACCGGTGCACTGGTGTACCAAAGTAGAACAGACCTCTGCCTTGCTGTCACACTGGCGGTAAACAGGATCCATATGTTCTCATTTTGGTTTTCTTCGTTTTTGTTGTTGAGTTTCAGGGGGGTGGATCTGCTTTCGGCTCCGGCCTTTAGTCCGCTGCATACGAGAGGATGAGGATAACCTTGGATGTTTACATGTAGGTACGGCTTGATATTACACAATACAGCATGCGTCAATACCAAAAAATAAACAAACACATTGGATCAGGGTTATATACACCAACAAACCGGTATTCACACAATCACAATATATCACAGTTCTACAACAACAAAAAAATAATCAGACTCAAACATATTATAGCCAGTTATAGAGCAAATATAAAACAGACATGTGCTCAAAAACAGTATCAGGCTTATGTCCCAACAAACAATCACAAAGTAGCAAGGTTCTATACCAACAACTATTTATATTCCAACAAACAAATGGTGTTTCACTCAAGTTCACAATAAAGCAGGATAACTAAGCAACCTTGTGTTAAGCTCAGCACTCAACATGGGGACAAACAGAGCAACAAAGACAAACTCACAGAATGGGTGGACGGGGCCAGAGGGGGCCTGGCTCTGTGGGCCAACTGAGAAGACAGCTCTTGCTGCCGTCGCTTCTCTAGTCTGGTAGCATGAGACTGCAATTGATCTGACACACACACACACACACACACACACACACACACACATACATACATACATACACCCACATGCAAGCACAGACACACACACAAGAGACAGGCACTCATTAATACATTGCGAATACAATACAAATACACAGGCAAAATACCATACACACCCAGTGGCCATTTTGAATAAATGGTGTGTTGTACTGTTGTAAATAGTCACCGAGGAGATCATGGTCTGGATTGTCCACCAATGGGAGGATGGAAACAAAGGCCCCATCCTTTGGGCTTCCTGATGAGAAAAACTATTCACATTTTTTTCAATCTTAAAAATAGATTTATCGTTAGTTGTTTTGTGGCTCTAGCTACTGTTCTGTATATACCATGAGAACTGAGATAGGAAATTGGATTTAGATCATGGTTACCTTGTCAAATCACATTATCTGTGAAATTAATTTCAAGTTCCAGTTAATCCGTTTGAACATTTCTGGTCAGTACTTTTGAAAAAGCTCACGTTTGACAATGCAGGAAATGAAGAAGCATCTGGCAGGAAGTAATCTGTTCGCATACTCATGGTGTTGGGAAAGAAAGAGCAGTTTCAGTCTGCCTTGATCATCACACAAATCAACCAGTCCTGAAAACACACACCCAAATGCACAACATGGCAAACAGATAGTGTGATGAACAACATGAACAAAAGAGCGTCAGTGTGTCAGAGTGATGTTTTTTCACAGTACACTACCACTTCATCTGAATAGTTAAGCAAAGTGGTTATTTTAGTAATTTTGTAATTACTCAAGAGGACAGGTGCTTGAGGTAACAGGACACCTTTGGATAAGCTGTGTAAGATATTGAATGTCTGCTTTCAGTGATCCATTGCATTGCATTGTGTCCAACATTTGTTAATGAGCATGACATACTGACCAAGACATCTTACGTGAAAATCATAACGTGTAGGATTATAATCTCATAATTTATTACTCGCTACACCAATTTGTTTTATTAACATAATAGTGAAGTTTTTTTTTTCCGATTCAGTGTTTTTTTTTGTGACCTTGGTAAATCATTGAAAAATATTTTGGGATCCAGTTTTCATAATGAATTCTGTTTTAATAGTCAAAACTGTATCCCTCTGCACCCTCTCCCACCTGCATCAGGAATGTGAAGTTTAGTCCTCAGGTACTGCAGCAGCACATCCACCCGACAGCTGGTGTTGACGAGAAACTGCTGGTCATCTGAGCCACAGCAATACAATACGTACAGATAGAATCAAGAAGTCTGTTGAGCCAAAATAACGTTAATTATAACGGCACATCTTTAAAAAAAACTTATGGCTTACCTCCGTGTTTAATATGGACGAACATCACTGAAGTTGGACAACCAATTAGAAAAAGAAAAATATAGAATGAAGAGAGAATTCTTTCTTTATTAAATCCAGTCAAGAGAAGGGAGCATGCTCAGTGGTTTTCAATGTCTGATTGGCTATCTGGTCCTCTGCTCGTTGTGTTGGACAAACCCAATGAGGTGTTTGTTTTCATCACAGAGAAGATAACTCTTCCCTGGATTGTCTCCATTTAGACTCAGGTGACCCATGTCTGAATCATTTAAGTCTTTTTATACAAAATTAAATAAAAAAACAAAACCTTGAAAACCGCAAGAGTGAAACTTAACACAAAAAATATCAAGATGACTATCTACTTCATGTTTTAACATATGAAGTAATAATTAAATGAAATGATGAATAATAATAATAAAATGTACAATATACAATGATGTAATTAATACAATATGTATTATACAACAATTTTCATACATAATAGTGATGGTACCCCATTTCTGACCTTACAAAAGTGAAAGAAAATCAACAAATCTATTGGAAAATCTCAGCAATAATGTATGAGCAAGTGCTATTAAATATATATGGTTACAGGTTGATTTACTCAAGAGACGAATTCACTGTACACCAAGGGCCATGTCCAGAAAGTTGGCAAAAGGCGTTGTCTGTGCAGGTGGGAAAGGCACCAGTACAGACAGGTCCATTGTTCTCAGGGTGTCCGTAAGGGAACTGAAAGAGAGAAGACATACCGTCATTGCCTTCCCCCTGCAGGGTCCACAAAAATATGGGTTACCTATTTAAATAATTGCTTTTCTGGTAGATTCTTCAACTCTGTCAGGTTAAACCAGAACAGACCTGCAGGTGCAGTAGAGCAGGTGAGACTCTTTATGGAGCTGTCCAGCTAGCTCCAGCTGATGGTTGTCCATCAGCTTGTCGTTGACCACAACCAGAAGAGGCTTCCTGGCTCCCAGCGCCTCCAGACAGCTCCCAGCACCTGGGGTGCAGAGGGCAGATTGTAGTTCATGTTGACGAACGCCGCTCCAATTATTGAGCAACATCAACCCAAGAATGACTCATGATAAACATGGTTCTACTTGCTTGTTCGTGTTTAGTTCATCAGTGACTAGGGGGTGCCAGATGATTATGCGGCCGCTGGTTGTTAAACACACCTGCATGGCTGACGACAAGGTCAGCACGAGCGAAGTCTTCAGAAATGGAGTCTTTGAAACGGAAGGCCTCCAGTGTGAGATCTAGTCCACTCTCTGGACCAGGGAGGACCGAACCTCTTCCCACCTGTAGAACCAAACGCTCATATCCACGAGCCTTTAGTGCCTGTGGGAAATTAATAATGTCATAAATGTATTAATTAATCAATGTCGCCACTTAAATGATACATTTTTTTCAGTTATTCCAACTGTCCATTTAAGAAACTGAGGAAGCGTAAACACTCAAACATTAAACCTTAGACATACACATTTAAAAATACATTGAGACATTTAAGTGTAAACTTAGATACTCAACGTCCTGGATACATGATATGATTTTATTACTAATTTAGTATACATTTTTTGGTCCAAAGCGCCTTACAGTAAATCAGATGTATGATGTTATTGAGGTGCAGGAAATGGCTGATTCATCTTTCTCAGTGCTGCCTGCAGAGCCTAGTAGCCACTACATTATCCTACTCTTTCCCATAGTTGTAATTCGTGGATTCTGTCTATCACGTATTGGAATGGTTAGCGCAATGTAAATAACAACACTGTATGGCGGTGACTCATTTCGACTTAATAACACTTCAAAACAGCGTACTACTCACCTTAACAGCCTCAGGAGTCGTAATCGTTGTAATGAGCTCATCGAAACTTGTAGTACCCACAGTAACGAATACTGTCTTCATTGTTGTCAACTTTACGATGAAAACAATACCATGAATTTGGTGTTGAGTACAGGCTTGGAACAAGTCGCAACATTCCTCCTTGTTCGGTCAGATGTCGACGTCGACCTTCTGAAGAATGGACCACACTGCCACCTAGCGGTTTGGAGCTTCTACCGCCACAAACGACATGTTTGCTGTTTTACCATAAATATATATATATTTGAATGTATTTGTAATTTGCCTATTAAGAGATGTTGGAAAAAATAATAAACTGTGTTTTTCAGTTAAAGGACAATCACTAAGCTGAAGTTGAATCCATGGTGAAGATGTTATCTATTGGTTTAGTCCAAATAATCAATAGATAATACATTATTGGCACTGAATACATTTGTAATGGTAATGTCCACATATGTAACATTTGAATACGTAACTTCCTGAATCCTGATAGTCAGGATAGTCTAGGCAGGCCTAGCTATAAAGAATCACACAGAGGCGGGGATGAAACAGAAAGTTTTTAAGGCTCTGTTAAATTCTCAGTTTCAAAAACAATAGACTATATCTCGAAGTCACAAAAGCAGAAAAAAAACTAGTAGGCCTCTAATTTGAAATGTTAAAAATTGGCTAGCAATGTCATTAGTTTGTAATAAATAGACAGAAAAAAAGAAAAATAAAGCAAAGAAGAAAACAATACGTCAGTTACAGGGGCTAGAATTTAAACTAAACCACAACGGAGGCACCAAGAACGTCATCTCTAGAGGTCAAAGTAAATCCATCTTGTCCAAAAGAGGGGCTTTGTTTTTGTGAGCTAACTTTGGTTACCATAACTAGGGAAACCTCCCTCCCTCAGAATTAACCAGCCCTCCTGATCATAAATGAGAAAAAACAGCACCAGATATTTTGTCCATCAGTGACCGTGCTCGTACACATCATGGTTTGTTTTTATTCAAACCCCTGAAAGTCAAATGGCTCATCTTTGTAACGTGTAATTGTTTTTTGTTTTTTTTATATGAAAAACTGTTCATTGTTATCATACATACTTCCATATGTGCTTGGCTATCAACAGATACAAGTAGTAGATACTAAAATCGCGAACCCGATCGACCACTGCAACTGGCTAAAGAAAAGGGTAGCAGTTAGAATAATAAAACCACATTCAAGTAGAGAACAATGTTAGCTTCCACAACACCGCAATTTCTGTGCTACAAGCAGGATTTCATAACTTGAAAATAGACAGCAAAGTGAGCCATAACGACTATGTATAGTACGGGACATTATTTGCTTGTGGATTAGTCATAAGATCAGGGAAGTATGCATGCTTAAAAGTAAAGTTTGTTTCGTTATAGTAAAATACTGATTTGAGATTCAAAACTTTTATACAAGTTAAAATATCAACGATATAATGATTAAGCAGCTTTGAAAAAAGAGCTGCGGTGAAACAACAACTCCTGTTTTTGTGTTTTTTTTTTTAAAACCACAGGAATACACCCAACTCAAAAGACATCAGAGAATAAAAGTCCCATATGGCCGCTTCAACCCGTCGCCTTCCAGCTTGAAGTCGACGGCTGTGGCTGTAGCTGTAAGCTGTGTGTCGGGGGGTTTGCAACAAAGGCCATGGAGTTTCCACACAGACCGTGTTTCTGGAGTCACAATAGTAAAAATAGAGAAGGCCCCGGAGGGACCGCTTCTCCTTTGAGGAGGTTCACGGCGGAAAAGTCACAAACCGGTCGTTCAGTAGGAACACTGCCAGCGGCAGGAAGTCAACAACAGGGCTCAACTCAACTTGGCCCCAGGATCATGGGTCATCCAAACAGGAAATGGCTGCTCCAACCTCAGTAAATGATGCCTCTATAAAAAGGAAAAAACAAGAAGAAGAAGAACAAGAAGGAAGGACAACATGGGTTTAATAAGGGGAGGCTCAAATTACAAATGACTGCCAGTGTATATTGTCATCTGGCGTTACCAGTTATGAAACTGGCAAGAAGTACAGATTTGTTTTTCCTTCTCTACTGGCTGGATCTCAGGTAGCTTAGTTTATTTGGCTCTTCCTGAACTACAGTGGTTTTCATCCCCCTTTCCCACCACCAGCACCTCTCTGTTGTAGGCCCTTCTTCATGCAACATTCCTCCGCTGATCGCACGATAACAGTCTCTAAACCAACAGCTCTGCCAGAGCACGACACCCACTCATCCTTCTCACTTCCAACTGCTGAGATCTCAACCGATTTTAACAAGCTTGAACTCTACACTAGCCAGTACAATGTGCGTCACAGAGGAATAGATGTGACATTATATAATACTAAATGATATATTCAAGAGCAACTAGGGGCCCTTTGGTAAAGCTTGATGAAGAATAGAAATACTGATATTTGACGGCACGTTGCTGAAATTGTACCCCCCCATGTGTTGGTAGATTGAATGGGTCCGATCAAGTTCAACTTGTTCCTGTCTAGCTCGACTTGTAGAGCATGGTCTTAACACTGCCAGGGTCAGGGTTAGATTCCCACTGGGGCCACCCATGCAAGGAATGTATGCACTCGGAATTGTGAGCAATTTGGATAAATACGCACATTACATATCATAATGAACTGGAAGAGAGACGAGTTTTGGTACATACCTGTTGTGCTCACTGTATAACACATGCAGTGCAGCACTGCTCCTGTTTCTCTGGCAATGTAGAATAATTCATCTGTCGCACGATCTCCGCAAACAGCTCGTCCACCATGGTCTTGCTCTTGGCTGAGGTTTCGATGAAGGGGCAGCCCCACTCCTGGGCCAGGGCACGGCCATCGGACCCGGCCACCTCGCGCTCAGACTCCAGGTCCACTTTGTTACCGACCAGGATCAAGGGTACTTTCTCAAACCGTTTCACACGAACTATTTGGTCCCTCATCGGTCTGATATCCTGTAAGACAGAAGAGGATGTGCAATGCTTAGTATGGCAGATAACGTATAAGCTGCCTTACACCAAAAAAAAAACAACCAACAGTTTTTGCAAGATGTTAACAGTTACGTATGTTATGTAAATAAACTAAATATCACCAAGTTCTGCACACGGTAGTGTAGCATATATGGATTTGTTATCCAAATCATCTCAACAAATAATCAATATCACACCAGTGCACCAGTTGACCAGCAAGTGGAGAGTGTGATCTACGCTGGTCAATAATCATCAACAATAAACCTGGAGGTACCTGGAATGACTGCTGATTGACCAGGCTGTAGACAAGTATGAACCCCTGTCCATTCTTGATGTAGAGATCCCTCATGGACGCGAACTGTTCCGTGCCTGCCGTGTCGAGGATCTCCAGCACAGAGGGCGACGAATCCACCTCGATCTCTTTCCGATAAAAGTCTTCGATCGTCGGGTCATATTTTTCGATGAAAGTGCCGGTGACGAACTGTACGGTCAGCGCAGACTTGCCAACGCCACCGCTCCCCAACACAACAACTTTGTATTCCTTCATTGGGGTTCTCGACTTTGACCCAAGCTATTTTGCAAGCTAACGAGTTAGCACGACCGCTATAGCTGTTGTGACAACATTTATCGCAACTACGACGAGCCAAAGACGTACCCAGCGAGCGACCGAAGCTAATGGGTGTACCGGGCCTCGTATACGAACCGAAGCCCGACTCCCGCATCCGACTAGACGACAAAGCGAGCTTCGCGTTAGTTGGCATGCAAAGTTGTTGATCGCCGCTCACGTTAGCCACTAATGTTAGCTAATGCGGTTTTCACACTGCTCCATACTGGCTCTAAACGGAGGAGCCTCCGCAAGCTAACCAGAAACAAGAAATGCAGAACAATCCCTTATATTTCCCCGTGTGTGCTTAGTAGCTTACCAGCAGCAAGTCAAATAAGTAGCACATTCAATCTTACCCCGATGTATCCCTATTTCTAGATCGCATGTCAAGCTGCTGTGTGTGTACACATATACACACACACACATTCACGTACACGCACACAAACTAACCTGCTAGTGTCGCAAAACGCACTGCTGTGACGACCAAGGCCCGCTGGGGCTGGTGCTACTGGTCCAAAAAGTCGCTTTCCTGAATATCCGGTTAATGATTGCGCCACAAATTCAAAGACACACAGCGATTTGAGATTATTTATCTCAAACCGATGCAACTTTATAGTCACAGGAGCTCACCCCCCCCCCAGACAGACAGCCAGACCGAGACACACCAAAATAAAATAGTATTACTGAAGTGATGTATGTATTGTTTTATACTATTAAACTTCCATAAAGTCCTATTTGCGTTAGACGACATGTCTAGACATAGGATTACATGAGTACATATTCCTGTTACATGCTGTTTATGAGCAGCATCTTACATTTGATTTGACGTGAAAATAACATGGCTTAACTTTAATTATATTCTTTGTACATGCAATACCACTTACACTTGAAGTGCATCAATCTATAATAGAGCTACAGGGCCTTTTGACAAAAGTATGTAAATCTTAGCCTTTATATCAACAATTAAGAAAACAACAAGTCAGTGATGATCACCAATAAGGGCTTTATTAAAGGGTAAAACAAAACAAAAATAGAAAAAGGTCATCATCATATAGGCAAATTAACCTACATTTTAATAATCATACACCACAAAATAAATTGCCATGTAGCAGTAGCACATAGAAACACAATTAGCTAAAATATAATGAGAAGCAACAATATGGTAGAGCAACGAAACTGGGCTGTGATGTTTCAGTGTGCAAGAGAGGCAGGCAGAGCGACAGAAAGAGAAAGAGAAAGAGAAAGAAAGAGAAAGAGAGAGAGAGAAAAAGAGAGAAGTGTTTCGTATGGCTTAGTCCTCAATAGGCCCTCATGCTTTTCTCATTTTGTTACTCGCTTCCATGGTTCACCAACTCTATCCAAAGTCGTCAAGACAGCTACTCACTGTACATGCACTTCTGGAAATGAATTGTGAAATGGAAATGGATCATAATGTCATGAGTTAAACAAAGAAAAACAACAAATATATATGCTTAATGATGAAGGCACGGGTAAACTTAACTGTGTTCGAGTGATAGAAACAAAAATGGAGTAAAAGCACAATGCAGTGATGTTAAATGGAAATCTACTGCCAGTGGAGCCTACTTCATACACGGTAGGCCACGTGTACATTCCCCTATACTATAGCAGTAGAAGTCTGCAGGATACGGAGCAAAATAGACACACAAGCTGATTTCCTGGATTTGATATACACACAGTACATAAGAATAGCATTAGGCATTAACACAATGTTAGAAATAAACAAAAAACAATATTTTTCCCCCCCCCCATTCTGAAGGCTTCAAAACACCACAATGGAATGACTCAAGTTAATCCAACACTAGGACAGATGCCATGGCAACAAAATCATTGGCTTCACAAGCAATATATAAAGCGATAAATGACCAGGTTTGATGTATATAGTTTAAAGGGTATTTTGTATTAAAAGCTCTGTTGGAACATGTTTTTCACTGTCCAATCTTTGATAGAAATTCAATAGGTGAGTCAGATTTACTGATTATTGAGCAATCATAGTGATTGAGCAGAAAAAAAATGACATCATTTTCTTACAAAGAAATAAATGTAAAATTATCACTCATCCAGATATTCGGTTTAAAGACTTTTAAAGAAATGTTTTGGTACTAGGAGAATAATTATTTTAAATTGATTTCAGTAATTTGTGAAAGATTTATCACTGCTGCATTACGCGATCATTTGGAATCTTTTAAAAATGACAAAAAATGTATCTTTAAATGAATCTTTCAAACTTAATTTTAAGATCAGATAGTTGCTGCACCTATAAAACGGTTGTCTAAATTGCTAAGATTTTTTTTTTTACAGCAATACAATATCATGCTTAGCAAGCAATAGGGCTTAAGCAAATAGAACAGGACAAATCATTCAAAACCGTCTTTCTCATAATTCCTAGAAATTATAACAGCATACTTGTTGTATTGCTTTTAACAATACAGTGATTTAGTTTTTATCAGTTTTCTCTATATTTATTCAAAATAAATTTTTGAATATTTTTGACATAGTTATGTACATAAGTGCAAACAAGGTGAATATCACACATTCGTACACCCCAGCGAGGCTCGACATCAGCCAGCACAGCTGGGCTAGCCGGAGAGGAAAGAGACTTCCGATGAACAACACTTCTAGTCTAGAAAAATCATCTAGTCCGAGACCGGAAGGTCCAAATAATGAATGGGAGAGGGCAGGTTGTGGTGTCCATCGTTTCATTTTTCAAGCCGAAAGCCTCTTAAATTCCCGAAAGATACACGTTTACGTTAGCAAAAAATCAATTTTTTTTTTTTTTTTTTTTACGTTTGACACCAACAAAAAGGAAAGAAAAACAATCAAAACAAAGCAGATTTACGACACACTCACAAACCATAATAAAGTTACACGTGACCAGTCTCCCCAAAGGAACTTTGAATATCATAATGACTTATTTGTTTCCGTAAAACGTACTCTAAACTAACTAAACATTCCCTTTTGTGAATAAGTAGGTTTATTCTCTAAATTGTTATTTCAATTTATGTGAAAAAGAATTAAGTTAATACAAAGGTAGCCACATTGTAATTTTGTTGCCACAGCAACAGTAACTTTTCTAATTAACAATGGATCTATCAATTTAGATATACATACTCGTTTATTAGTCTACACAAAGTATTTTACTTAAATGAATATTTTTTTTATTTTCATGCATTGATTTATTTTGTCAAATAATAATAATAAAAAAAGTTTAAACTTACCACTAAATTACTTTCATTACATAGCAATCACGACTTTATACAGTGATGAAGAAACCAGGCCCCATGGCTCTGTCCTGGCCACCAGAACCTCCAGTAGGACCGGATATGACCTGTACCCATGCTTTGAGATCTGATCTCACGGTATGCAATGACAAGAAGGAGTTGCATATTCTCCAGTCATAGGGTATGAATTCATGAAGATGGCAAGAATAATTACAGTGGCACTCCTAAACATCAGGTCTGTAGAGAACCGAGTGTCAAGAGAAAGAGTGAGAGACTATAAAGAAAAAGATAATCTATGTACTCACACAAAACACGTTCAAGTGTACAAGGAATAGACACTTTTAAACACGACAGACAATGGTAAACGTTTAGTTAAAATTAAATACCCCAAGAGTGGCACCATTCATTTGTCAAGTATTTTGTTATTCCAGCTGGATAGCAGTTGGTGAAGGCATAATGACATGACAGAAGAGAGATTTTATTTCTTTTTTTTTCTTGACTGGACAACGCAAGTCTTCCAAAGCTCTAAGGTTTAGACAAAATAACTTGCCTGGACATTCTTATCATCACTTCATTAAGTCAGAGAGAAACGTTTGCCTTTAAAATCAAATTCATGAAAAAAATCGGGACGGTATTTGCTCAAGGATATTATTATTATTTTTTAAGTAGTCACACCACCCATGAACATTAAATATAAATCTATATAATAATACACATACTTTAATGTCCTAACACAGTATCAACATGATATTTATGTTACCTTTGAAAAAGTCTATATGTAGTGAATCATTATATTTCCACATGCCATTCTTTTAAATGGGCATGGTTAAATTTTTTGCATTAAATACATTCACGACACAATAACATGACTTAAACATGAACACCTCTTCAGTGGGAAATGCCACAAAATGTGTCACCCTTTTCAGCTAACAGAATATGGGATTCATCGTCTCTTTTAACATAGATACATATGCACACAACTAATTAAGAGTATTGGTTACGTTTACCTTATTCATGTCAAGACAGCACAGCTGTCCCAAAGAAACTACACAGATATAGCTTACTGTTATGATAACGATGAACTACAGATCCATCTATACCTATCGATCTGTTTAACAGTGTATGAACAATCAACACTTAAGGAGACTGGAAAGAGGCACATATTCCCTTTGCTTAATTCTATTCGATCCAAGATTCAACGGCCAGTGTATTCCGTTTTTTATTTTATTTTTTATTATTCGATACCCACTGTGGGATCAAATCTGGGTCACCTTTCATATCTCCGGCCCACGTATTTTGTTTTCTGGCTTCTCCTTGTGGGAATTAAGTCCTCCCTTGACCAGAGCAGTATTAGCATTTAGAGTCTGTCGACTATTAAAGAATGAACAGAATCAGAGGAAAAAAGAATACGCTTTTTAAGTCAGACAACACAGATTCAAGTTCTCTTTTTTCTCCCTGAAGAGCCAATTTAAATAACAATCTTAGTGCCACTTAGTCACTCAAACAGCCAAACAATGGGGTGAAATTTACCCCAAAAATAGAATTATATTTAAAAGCAATTCCCCCTTTGTCATTTTTTATAAATTTCTACCAGGTACAGCGTTTGTGTTTCAATTTTCTGAAACAGGAGCGTGTCAGTTATCGCATTAACTAGGGATGTTCCATTCGTAGGCCACTACTCTGCCAATACAGACTTTGGTGAATTTGCACAAAAACAGGAAAGCACATGCTGCTTTCATGCTGTGCAACCATTCTATCATCGGCCGTCAAAGCTCAAAGTTCCCAATAAAGAAATTGTTCAGTTTCAGATTTGTTCCCCAGGTGATCATTTAGGTTCAAATAAGATCCAAGCCGACATGGGACCAGGACTTATTTGAACTCTTTCTGAAGCGCCTACGATGTCATAGGCGTTGTGTTTTACTTAACAAGTGCCCCGACTATGCTTAGAGATTGTCATTCATCAAACATTGCACAGAGACCCACAATCAAATTTGGAATTGGGATAATCTTGGAAAGACTGATAAACTGACCTCAAAGCTACAGTAGGTGGCGCTTAAGTCATTCCAAAGGTTTTATAGCCAATGAACATTCACTGGTCACTGAAGACCATTTCTGACTGAAAAAAACATAGGTAGCTTTAATATTTATAATGGTCTACTCTGATCCTGTATGAAAAGGTCAGAGTACATGGAATAACGCTGCTTAAAGGGGATAAGATTCATGCTGTTATGCATGTTTAAAAGAACATAAAATGCCTGGGCTAAGATTGCTGGAATAGGAGGATTTGTTTAACTTGCTAGCGGGCTAGCATTAAATAGTTTATGGCAAAATACTAAATGAATTTGAAATAAATAAGTGATGATGCACTTTGGACATTGTTCGGTTATCATAAATAAATGAAATATATTCGAATTGGCAATATTATCTACTGAGTGATAAATACATTGTAGTTTGACCTAATTGTAAACTTAATCTGGAAGGGGGTTTAAGCAGAACACCAGCACTAGCCTTCATCCTCTTACACAGAGCTCCATGAAGACAGCGTGCTGCTGCACCACCATTTGCTCCACGTGAACCCTGTTCACCACTCGTTGTATTATTTCTGGAGTATAAATTGGATCGTTTGTATTTAGCCTCAAGAAAAAAATAACATAACAGAACCCTGTTCACAAAATTGAAATTAAATAAAACATTCAAATTTGAAAGTATTTCATTTTTCCACACCCAAATTATTGTTTTCTTTAGTGCCAGTCACATAAGGTCACATCTTCTGCCATAATACCGGTAGATCATTTAAAGGCACAGACAAATTAACAATAACCGGATGTTCTGTTTCTCAGGTAGAGTGAGATGATTGACCCTGAAAAAACACAAAGTTTTTTTGACAGCATTGTACTAATACAATTGAGACATAAAATATTGAAACACAAATCATGAAACATAAATTTGATTCCATACAATACAAACCCCCCCCCCCTTTCCAACATTATGCTTTCAGTGCCAAACATAATGGTGACCAGTGGCAATTCCTGTTAGTTATTTTAGTGGAATTCCTTAATTAGCATCTCTGCCGGTTTATTGATATTTTCTTATACTTTGGTGCAGTCGCCCAGTCATGTCGTTTGCTCTTCAGTACAAGACGATGGCTTGGAACCCATGAGGGTTTTCGCTGTCGAAAACGTGTGTGTGTGTGTGTGTGTGTGTGTGTGTGTGTGTGTGTGTGTGTGTGTGTGTCTGTGTCTGTGTGTCTGTGTGTCTGTGTGTGTGTGTGTGTGTGTGTGTGTGTGCGTGTGCGTCTTAGTGAGTGTATTTCTTGAAGGTGTGGCACTGGGCATGTATGGCTGTGGGAGCATGGTAGTGTCTGGCCACCGCCTACAGTCAATACACATCACGGCGGCTGTTCTCCTCCCCAAATGCTCTAGAGGCTCCCCATCCAACTGGCGCTCAGCCACTCGAGCCGAGCTGCGGTGTATGCCGGGCCTTTTCTCTACCAACTAAAACATCTCCAGGTTCAGGTTCACACTGCCACACGGTGAGCGTGCACGTTTGGATTAGGCACATTTTTGTTGCATTCTGAGAGTTGAGTTACTCGTTAAGGGATGGGTGGGTGGGTGGGTGGGTGGGTGGGTGTGGTGGAGTGGATTAGGGAGAGGGGGTGAGGGGGGGTGGGTTCTTAACTTGGGTGGCGGGCCAGGCCCACCGAGTTGAGGCCCACCGGCGCGGCCATCAGCAACTTGGGGACGGGACAGAAGTGGGTCTCCATGGGGATGCAGTGGAGCTCCACTGTGTCACCGTTCATGACCTCGGACGGGTCTACTGAGGAGGGGGGGGAGAGAGAGAGAGAGAGAGAGAGAGAGAGAGAGAGAGAGAGAGAGAGAAATAAAGAGATATAGAGAACCGGAAAGTGAGGAAATTGTTATTTGCCATAACATAAAATTAATAAGCATGTTGCTAAACAGGTTGGTTGAATTAATTTAAGCACGAGGTTAAGATACATCAACTATATATAATATATGCATGTGTCATTTAATGAATAAACTCAAATTATTCAAACCATAATCCTGATTACATTTCGGTTATACAGCCATGTGCAAGACAGAAAGAAACACAAATTCAACTTAAACACACTGTGTACATTTGTACAATCAAAAATCAACATGATGCTCGGAACAATGATGAAAATGTGAGACTTTTTCATCCTTGAACAAATAGCAAATGTGTCTAATAATAGAGTAAGGCTTCATTAGTATGAAGCATCTGAGCACTATTAATGAAGGTTGGATCCTTGGTCAAGAGGCTTATCAGACCTCAGCTAAACATATGCAAACTCCTGAAGTTCACCGGGACAACACTTAAAAAAATCACCTGATTTTAAAGTACTCACTCAAAATATTGTTGCTGAATTTGGTAATGAAATAATTAAGGCCCTACTGTGATCAATTAAACTGAGGATATTTTAGCGAACGATCACATGGCGGCCGATCGCACGGACCGCAAAGCTCTCAAGAAGTCTCAAGAAACATTTGTAAAATTTGTCAGATCATGTCACGCCAAAAACAAAAGCACACACCCCAAAAAACCAAACAAGGATGAAATGTAACCAATGGGATCTCCATGGGGAAAAAAAACGCAATGGCGGCTCGTGTCCTTTTTTTTTTTTCGCTAAACGATCGCGCATCAAGCGGCTTCAAAAAAGAAAAAAAAAAACCCACAAAGATGAACACAAAATGAAAGAGCAAACCTGATTGGACGCGGCGGATTCAGCGAAAGGAACATTGGTGACGTGGGTCGAGGCCGACGAGACAGTGGAGGAGGCACCGTGCATCATGGGAACTTTTTTTATTCAGGCGAGAGCCAGACGACACACACACACACAGAGGACGAGGAAATGGGCGGGGGAGGGGGTAGGGGGTGGGGTAGGAGGAGGAGGGAATAGGAATGATATGGTTACCATGGCGAAATGTAGCGGCGCAAACGTCATGGCAACAAGTCAAGGGACATCGCTAGGATGGGATTTCGAAAGGATGGGGGGGGGGGGGGGGGGGGGGTCAAGAGGAACATGCAGATGAAACAGGAGAGATGAAAAACAAAACTGAAATGGGTTCAATTGGAGATCCGACCAGTTACAAAACAGCGATAAATGTTTCAGTATTGTTCACGAGTGGCGGTTCAGGAGAACATGGCTATGAAAGTCATACAATCTGTTGAGACTATTGACCTTTGATCGTTGCGTTTAGGGTGAACCTGTGAATTAGGGCAACAATTTAATACAGTTGGATGCAAACATTAAGCTTTTTTTTTTTGCGACGGTTACAGAAGTACAACTCTAGGAACAATATTTCTTCTTGGACAGTTCTGTGTGACGTGAATAGAAACATACTGGAAATAGCATGAGACAGCTATTCTATTGTTGAAATGGTAAAAATGACGATGAGTCAGCTGTTGTTGTAAAATTGAGCCCGTCGAACTCAACTTAAATAAAAGACTGAGCAGATTGACGTTAACCTTTTGACAAAACCGCAAATCACTGTCAGATGCAATAATTTCACAGCACTATATGGCAGGCAAATTGGCATCTTAATACAGGTGTAGGAAAACCAAAGATAAACAAAGCAACTAAAACAGAATAAATGAACAATGAATGATAAGAATGAATAAGTCCACACACACCCACACACACATATAGACACACATACACACCCACCCACACCCACCCAGACACACACACACACACACACACACACACACACACACACACACCCTGAAAAGTTGAATTTCCGTGTGTATATTCAACACATGAGCTTCAAATACATTTTTAGTGTACAGATTTTAACGGGGTATTGTTGTTAGTTGTCTCAACAGGGTGGGTACAATTAATGTTAGCACAAACTAGTCAGTTGGTTAAAATATAACAAAAAGAAATCTTTCGTATTTTTACCTCGACCCTTCTCAAACCCACACCAACATTCTCTCTGCATACTTTATGTTAATATGATTTAGTTTTAGTTCCAAATAATCTGTATTCCCACACACTGGCAGCACAAACTGGCTCTCATTCAATCATGCCTGTTCCCACCAAAACGTTACTCATCACTTGTAAACGCTTTTGCAATAAAAGTAATTGTTTGGAAAGCATGACACATGTGAATGTGAAATGCGACACACATTCTATTGGCCTTTATACTGTCTCAGTCTTAATCTTACGTTTCTCCATTTATGATATTACATAAATAATATTAATAGATATATTTAATTGTATCTGGAAAATATAATAGTATAACATGAATAATGTAGTCTATTTAAAAAGCTCTGTTTCAGCAGAGACTAGGCGTTCAGGATTCCGTCAGCACTAACATCGGAGCTATAGGTTTGTATAACGTTGTTCATTGTTCCTAAACAATCATCGGACTGCAGCCCAGATATCATCACTAGTTATATTGCCGAGGTGAACTAATATTTAGCACTATCCACCTTATTCCGCGACCGTTCTATTTCCCATGATTCATAGTGGCCCGCCGGTTTTTCCATTTACGGCCGAGTGCTTGTTTTCATCTGGGGACGGAAGGCCCTAGGAGATGGGGAGGGGGGGGAGGGAGGGGAGGGAGGGGAGGGGGGGGGGAGCCCTCACCAGTGTATCCAGGTATAGACAGCATGCGGCTAGGGCCCTGACGGAAGCCGCTCCAGTCCCGCCTCTCCCAGCGGCCCTCAGCGGGCAGCGGGGCCGCGGCTTTCATTAGTCCTACGGGAGACAGGGAGGGAGGCTTACTGGGGGCCCCCCAGCAGGCCTGCTCACACACACCCGTTCTGGTGTGGAGCTAGGGAGGGGGGGGCGGGGGGGGGGCCTACCTGAGGGCCGGCTTACCCTCCACACACACCCACGCCACACACACCCACACACCCACGTACAGGCGGACAAGCACACACAGGCCGACAAGCGCACGCACACACACACACACACACACACACACACACACACACACACACACACACACACACACACACACACACACACACACACACACACACACACACACACACACACACACACCGAGGGCATGTACAGGAATGTACACAAATCTTCAGACGCAACGCATGAGGTGTAGAGGAGACTGAGAGATGGGCGTGGGCAGATTAAGAGACGGTGAAGAGACACGTAGAGAAAATGGACCGCTCCCTTCCATAGCGAGAGGAGCTTAACGTGAGACCAGCCTACAGCTAGCAGCTCTCCTCTCTGCCCTAGGAGTCGAGAGAACGGCCCTACCTATGGCTCCTGAGGGGGCCATGCACAAGACGGAGCCTGGTACCATCCATATACACACACACACACACACACACACACACACACACACACACACACACACACACACACACACACACACACACACACACACACACACACACACACACACACACACACACACAATGATGAATAGAGCAGTGGGAAAAAAGATGAACAGAAAGAAAGAAAGAAAGAAGGGAAAATGGACAGAAGAAGGTGGGGCCAAAAAAAAGGTGTTGTTTAATAAACAGGACAAAGTGACATCACAGGTGTGTAACCTTTGCCCCCATACAAATATTCGACATACATTACATTTTTGAAAATTGACTGCATCCTCTGTGACATTCATCGTCTCCTCCGACTCCACTACTGGACATCTCAATCAATTCCCTCGAAATTCTCCCTTTAGGCAGATTTACAGTCTGTGTGTTCACATTTTTTAATCAAGGCAATGTCTGCTGCCATATGCTCTCCATGCTTGCAGTGAACACTGAATACATAAAGCACACGAAGCCATCAGTCACCCCGTCACACAGGAGAGGAGAGGCACGAGCACAGAGTGGGACGACAGCGAGGGAACGTTCACAAGCACAGAGTGGGACGACAGCGAGGGAACGTTCACGAGCACAGAGTAGAACGACAACGAGGGAACGTTCACAAGCACACGGAAGCCCTGCATGTAGCGAACACACACATGACCTGCAGCACAGCTCTAAAGACCGTCACCTGAACCAATAATCAATCAAAAAGCAACAATCCATTTTGTCGCGTTATCAATATGACTCACTGGTTGTTAACATACTGCGCTGTGTAATATTTATCTTCTGTTGACTGTCTCTGTCATTCAGCAGACACTAGTAAACCGGAGCCACTCGGCTGAAATGCAGTCAATAAGGAGCAGGGAGTGGTTCTGCATCTTGCTCAAACTCAGTACTTAGTCCACACCATGTAGTCACCAGCCTATCCTGCGCAATGTTAACCAGAAAAAGACCTCCATACCATACTACACCTCTTTGGTTTTTAACAGAGTTTTAACAGTAGGCCCAGTCCCATTTCTCTCCCCTTAACAAGAACCCTTGCTTTGAGTGCCCTTAGCTGCAAGCCAGCTACCGAGCTGGCTGGCTGTTCAAGGGTTGATTTTAAGAGAAAAAAACTGCACTCCCCCTTTGCTGTATTGCTTGCTTGCTTGTATCAGAACACCCTACCCCTTTGCGGGAACGTGCACAAAATCTAGGGTTAGGGCTCAAATCTAGGGGAAGGGTGGAGAATTGGGACAGGGGCCTTAGCCCAACACCCTATAGTCACGACCCCCATCCTGCCTTGTATCTAGCCCCCATACATGGAGGAGGCCTCGTGGTGGTCCACACAGAGGGAGACCCGGCGGGGAAGCGCGCGTGGGACTGACCGGTGGGGATGAAGGTCTGCTGCAGCTGCATGTTGGCCAGGGCCTGCTGGTAGTGGAACATGCTGGGGCTGAAGACAGCGGCGGGAGCTCCATTGCTCTTCTCCATGGGGGACCTCTTTGGTAGTTGGTGCATGGCTCCCTGGGGAACCGGCTGGGGAGGGAGGGAGAGGGGGGGGTGGGGGGGGAGAGAGGGAGGGAGGGAGGGGGGGAGGGAAGGGGGCAGAGAGGGAGTCAAGATGGAGGGGATTGAGAGTGGGAGGGAGGATGGAGGGGGAGTGAGGGAGTTAAGATGGAGGGGAGTGAGAGAGGGAGGGAGTCAGGGAGGGAGGGAGTCAGGGAGGGAGGAATGGAGGGGGTGAGAGAGGGAGTAAGGGAAAGTGACGGAAAGTTGGAGGAAGAGAAAGGAAGGAAAGAAAGACAGAAAAAAATAAAGGTCAGAATCAAGAGACACTGAATCAGCTTAACCCTTGAGACACTGAATCAGCTTAACCCTTGAGCAGTTCAACAGAGTACATCTCGACAGTATCGTCCCTGCTTATTATTCTTTTATAGTTGCAGGTTATCCTAACCAGCGCTGCAGTGACTGAGCCTGGAGCGACATTGGAGAGTGGAGTTTGGTGCACCGCCACAAGAGGGCACTGTGGCGCGCAGTGAGCGCTACCGAGATGTAGGCCAGCCCAGAGGTCAGCACAAGAGCAAAGTGGGACAGTGACGAGTCCTTTTTTCTAACCAGGTAGCCGCGGCCGCAGATGTTGGCCCCCGACCGTTGCGTCCTCTACCCGGGGCGTTTACCACGGAAACCGACCAGCTCGGTTTAAAATCACCAAGTAAACAAGGAGTCCCTCACAGGACGAGGCACTAATCGTTTTGCTTTTGTCAGTGAAAATGTCTGCAACGCGATGCATACACCAAAGAGAAAAAAAAGAAGGCATAGAGGCAGGGACAGACAAACGGATAACAACATGAAGCATTGTGCGGTAACAACGGTAGTCACGGCAACCAGGATGACATAACGCTGTTTTTTTTTTGGGGGGTGGGGGGGTAAACAACAGCAGAACTAAACAGAAAATGAAAAGGAAACGGTGCCCTTGTGGTCGGCTTGTCTCCCTGCCTCTTCCCTCTCTCTCCCCCAGAACCAGCGTCTCTCTCCTCCTCTCCTCCTCTCTCCTCGTTGCTTCAACATCTGCATTGCAGATCAGCATATCGCTTAGCATACAAGGTGGTCTCCGAACGCCAGCCATGAGCGTCTATCCATTTTAATATACAGTTCTTATGCAATAGGCACATACTCTCTCATGTACATGAATGTATTTTTTTTAGATGCATACATAAAACAAACATTTTATCTGTAAATACCCGTCATATACTGTTTTTGTATTTAAATATGGAAACATTTCCACTGTTTACACAGAATAAAAGGTCCAGCGTGTAGAAAATAGTAGCATCTAGCGGTGGGGTTGCAGATTGCAACCCAGTCTAACCAATCACAGTCCTCCATCGGGTGTCTTTGTGGTGGTCACCATGGCCTTTACTTATTGGGGGACAAGGCAGAGGTAACAGCCTGTTAACAGTCCACACACAGTCCTCTTAGTGCATCTATAGTCGTAAACTACATTCATAGACCCAAAATGATCCGTGAGATGCAATGATTATTAATCTCGATAGCAGTAAGCGCTACGAGCCATTGTTTTCTGCCACTGGTTGATTTTGATCACATGATCGTGCGCAGAGCTTCCTTTTCGGATACCAACTCTCTCCAAAAGAGTTGAGTTAGGGAACATGGAAACAGGCCCCGAAAACATCTCCTCAAAATGAGTGAACTGAGGACTGAACACCCAGACTCATAATCCCTTCATTTGCGAACTGCCATTCGCTACACTATTTTACACGTGGATTAAAAAGTGAAAGCCCATTCTAATTGAATCCTCAAACCTCATTGGACGTTGTGGTGAAAGGATGGAGCGTGCTCGTCTTCCATGGCTGTATGAAGCGTGTGTCCGAGAGATTGAAGCTGGCTCGACCCTATAGTATAACGCCACGCCGCTGTGCGTGTGAAGAGCGCAGTCTATGACCAGGTCCGAGAGAGGGTTAAGCTTCTTGTACAAATAAGATAAGACCACGGTGTGTGTGGCGGGCGGCGCACTTCATATACAACACCGCTCATATTAAAGCTCCTGCACAATTACTGTACTAAAAAAAAAGTATCACAAATGGGTGGTAGCCATGGGGATAACACATCCTTCCTAGAACTCGGACCTCAAAAAATGTTTTTCATCCTCTCTACTGTTTTGTCCGTTCTGGGCTACTGTAGAAACCTGGTTGTGCAACAGGCGCTGTGGAAGAGGACCCTGTGTAGATATTAAGGGCTCATTGTAAGATAATGAAAACAACAATTCCCAAGATCCCATATCATGCTTTTTCAGGGTTGATAATTGTATTTGGGGGTACTAGTAGAATAGGGTAACATGCCTGTATGTTAGATATTCCCCCCCCCCCCCCCTATTATTCTCACACTGTTTCTCACACATTTTTGCAAAAGCAATTTCAGCGTCTTTCAAAAGACGGTAAACACAACCATGTTGTTACAACCACGTTGTTCCATATGAACACAACCATGTCGTTCCATATGAACACAACCATGTTGTTACAACCACGTCGTTCCATATAAACACAACCATGTTGTTACAACCGCGTCGTTCCATATGAACACAACCATGTTGTTACAACCACGTCGTTCCATATAAACACAACCATGTTGTTACAACCACGTCGTTCCATATAAACACAACCATGCTATATATAAACCCAACCGTGTCAGTATGAGTCACCGCATGCGAGTGTCTACTTGTTCTGATGACCGGCCCAAAGCCTGGAGGAGGAGGAGGAGGAGGAGGGTTGGGTGGATAAATGGACGGAGGGGGACGGAGGAGGAGGAGGAGGAGGAGGAGAAGGAGGAGGGATGGGTGGATGACTGGACGGAGGGGGACGGAGGAAGAGGAGGAGGAGGAAGAGGAGGAGGGTTGGGTGGATAAATGGATGGAGGGGGACAGAGGAAGAGGAAGAGGAGGAAGAGGAGGAGGAGGAGAAGGAGGAGGGATGGGTGGATGACTGGACGGAGGGGGATGGAGGAAGAGGAGGAGGAGGAAGAGGAGGAGGAGGAAGAGGAGGAGGGTTGGGTGGATAAATGGATGGAGGGGGACGGAGGAAGAGGAGGAGGAGGAAGAGGAGGAGGAGGGTTGGGTGGATAAATGGATGGAGGAGGACAGAGGAAGAGGAGGAGGAAGAGGAGGGTTGGGTGGATGAATGGACGGAGGGGGGTGGATGCGGCGGCGGCGGCGGGACTCACCATGGACGCGGCGGAGGCGGCGGCGGCGTTCTGGCCGGCCTGGTGCTGCGCTGCCTTGATGCGCGCCTGCAGGTGCGCCGGCGGGTGGAAGTACTTGCACTTGTCCCGGCTGCAGCGGCCCTTGATGTAGTCCATGCACACGATGACCGAGTTCTCGCTGCAGTCCACCATGCCCGCCTCCACCGGGTGGGCGTAGCGGCAGTCGTTCTCCCCGCGCGTGCAGTTGCCCCGCTGGAACTCCCGGCACACCTGTCCAGAGGTCAGAGGTCAGAGGTCGTGAGGGGGGGGGGGCACCAGATAGAATGAGTGGTGTAGGTGATATGAAGCTGTGTGTCTGTGCGTACAGTATGGAATGTCGTGACAGCACACTCTCTGCAGTACAGTCACGGGATTTAGGGAAACGACTTAACACTAGTAAACAAAAAAAAAAAAAAAATAGAGAAAAATCTATGTTTTAGAATCAATTTCTAAAAATGCCTCTGTGTGGTTATATATCATGTCCACAGTTTCCTCTGTTGAAACTGTAAGATAATGCTTCACACCGTAACCATTGTCATGCTACGGATACCAATAAAGCTACGAATGAACGATACAATAACGGTACAGCGACTGACAGTTGAGCGGCGACCACGGTGCGGGTCCGGCGCGCGCCGTGCCGTGCAGCCCTACCTCCAGCTTGTCCGTGCGGATGGATTTATGCGTGGAGGTGCCGTTGCCCATGGCGCTCAGGCTGGTGGGGCTCCCGGGGACCAGCAGAGGAGCGCTGGGCATCAGCTCGGGCATCAGGCCCATCCCTGGAGCCATGTGGCTCAGGTAAGGACTGAACGCCATGCTGGGACTGGTGGCCATGGAGGGCGTGACGGGGAACGTGGTCTGAGAGAGAGAGGGGGGGGGGCATCACAGACAACGTCATGTCAGGTATAGTGCTTTTGTTAATCATTGTTGTTCTTCAAATAAAATCCAAACTTAAAAATATATATATATATTAGTCATTTATAGAAAATAAATCGATTAAAATCGATATTCGGGTTTGGCTTGAAAAAATCAGAGATTTTATTTTTTAGGCCAAATCGCCCCGCCCTAGAGTGTGCGTGCGTGTGTATACTGTATGTCAGGCGGGTGTTGCCGGATGTCCAGTTTGTTAAAGGGGACATATTATACCACCAGGTGTGGTGTGATTAGCCGTTACAAACCGTTTTGAAAATCTGCCCCTTATGACATCACAGGTGGGTGTGTCCACCTAGATGTGTGATGGATAGATGAGCAACGTTTGCCACGGTCCACTGGGGTAGGCAGCTGGATATGCTGATCTATCCAGCACACACATCTAGGTGGACACGCCCACCTGTGATGTCAGAAGCGGCACATTTTCAAAACGGCTTGTAACGGCTGTTCACACTCACACCTGGTGGTGTGACGTGTCCTCTTTAAACACTCACTATGGGCTGCAACTGGGCTCCCGGCAGCATGAACTGCATCTGTTGGGCCAACATGGCGGCCGCCGTCTTCTGCTGGATGAGGTTGTTCC
This sequence comes from Micromesistius poutassou, assembly GCF_964030765.1. Classification (NCBI taxonomy): domain Eukaryota; kingdom Metazoa; phylum Chordata; class Actinopteri; order Gadiformes; family Gadidae; genus Micromesistius; species Micromesistius poutassou. The sequence continues at coordinate 6,838,672 of NC_140276.1, forward strand.
GGCCGTTGATCTCCAGCTGGGTCTTCAGGTGTGGCGGGGGGTGCAGGTACTTGCAGTTCTCGCGGGTGCAACGCCCCTTTGAAAGTAGAACAAACAGGCCGCCGCAAGTCAGAAGTGGGAGCTTGTGGCAGGCGGGGGCGGGGGGGGCGGGGGGGGCGGGTCTAAGAGGCTCTCTGAGAGCAGCTCTGAGTGGTTGGATCCCAGGGAGTAGGAAGCCCTGTGCCAACAGCGGCCTGGAGGAGACCCGCACGTGTTCAAGGATAATTGAATCAGAGGGGGCAAGTCTTTACAAAGAACCCCAAAGACAACAGCGCAGCCCTTCATCACTTCATATGAAAAGCTTTTTCGATTTAATTGGACCACTTGATCTGCTGCTCCCCGCCAAAGAAGAAAAGAAAGAGGCTTAACAAGACAATAGGCCTCCGCCGTATGCAAGACTAAATATCCAAAGATTCCAACCAATTTTCCCCGGCTAATCTGAGAACTAGATAATTGCTGCTTTAATTGAATGGGTCGATTAATGGGGTCTCAGGAGATGGTGCGCTGGATAATTCATGAAGGAATCCGCAGCCATGTACTAAATGTCTAAATCATTAAAATGTGCTGAATTGGGGAGCGGTGTCCTCTTATCAAGGACGGTGAGACAGGAAAATAACATCAACGCTGCCTTCGAAGCAGCAGTTACTACATGATCATTTGCTTTAAGAGGATCACATTTTAAAAAAAAGATATCTACCACCAGAGCGTTTTCCTCATTTTCATCATACATTAAACTGACGATAGAAAGAATCACATGTATCACCCATTGCGGTTCACAGGTGGCGCACTAGAGTCAGGCAGTGTCGATATCCACACACCGTTGTTGGTTAATAACTGAACCAGGCCAGAAGATAGAGCCGGAGCTGCTCCGAGATACACGTGTTATATTCTCACCATCAATCTATATCTCCCTTCTATAATCACCACCTTGCAGGTTATCCGTCCAACAAACACCACCAGCCCCAGAAGAACGGGAATGAACTGCTTCAGCAGAGTATGTGACTGTACCACATGGCCTGACGATAGAAAACATGGCCGACTGGGAGGAGGAGAGGAGAGAGAAGGAGGCCTTGAGGTGTTTGTGACTTCATAAAAGGCATACAGTGTATGGATATGTGGGCTTTAACTCTGGGGAATTCGCCACAAAGAAACTTCCGACAGGACGGTATTTCATATCTGACAAATTTGGTTGAGAAATAGTCTCCGTGACCCAACGTGCGTATGCAGAGATCTAAATGTACTTTTGTGCTCTAGGTAGTTGGGAACAAAAGCGACAACAGAGATAAGATGTTGCCTAATAAAATGTGAGCTTGCAGTTTGCAATTTGCATGGGGGCAAACTTGTTATATTCACGTCGGGTGCGCAAAAGCTTTGGTCAAGACTCTCCACGTTTTGATTATAATAATAACAGTCTGCTTTTGTTATGCGGTGGGTAATAGTGGGAGTTCTTATTGGCATCAGATGGCAATATCAAACATATATCAAAATATCTAACATGAGCTAATGGAAACAATATAGCACACCGACAAAGCAGCTAAACTTGGCATGATCCAATCTGCTCTTCTCCAGAGAAAACCTTTAAAAGGTGCCATGACACGCCACCAGGTGTGGTGTGATTAGCCGTTACAAGCCATTCTGGAAATCTGCCCCTTATGACATCATAAGGGGCAGAAAGTGGGCGTGTCCACCTAGATGTGTTGCTGGATAGATCAGTCCACCAGCCTACCCAGTGGACTGTAGCAAACGTTGCGCATCCATCCGTCACACATCTAGGTGGACACGCCCACCTGTGATGTCATAAGGGGCAGGTTTCCAAAAACGGCTTGTCGCGGCTAATCACACACTCACACGCCTGGTGGCGCGTCGTGGCACCTTTAACATATTTCTAGAGCGTGTGCCGAACAGCGTACTGTGCCGAGTATGATGAGTTTAACCTGTCTACATCACGGCCTTTATGTCTACGACCCAAGGCCCTTGGTGAAAGGAGCCTTTTTAAAAGAAATCTGTTCTCAGGGCCTACTCACAAACCACTTTAGTTCCTTCCTTGTTCCTCCACTCCTAACCATTTATCTTAAAGCTTTCCATTGCCCCCCCCGTCCTCCTGCCCCCCTCCGCCTCGATCAGCAGTGACCTTCCTCCTCCTCTGGGGCTCTGCTCTCGTCCCCTCTGGGGGGAGAGGAACACACGGGGACCTCTCGAGGAACCGCAGTCTGCCATTAAACACCTGGGGTGACGGCAGCTGTGTCCTCTTCCTCTGCAGACGGGGCGGTTAACCTCCTCACCACCACCTCCTCCTCCTCCTCCACTGTCAAAAGGCTCTCATCACTGCGGCCGCACCGATCGACCGACCAGGGGTCAAACCTCTCTGGACGGACAGATGTGCCGCAAACGGAACAGCACACGGGTCCTTAAAGTGTAGGATAAAAAGGTAAACGGACTGCATTTATATAGTGCTTCTTTGATAACCGGTGGCCACCCAAAGCGCTTTACAACACGGCCTCACATTCACCCATTCACGCACACGTTCACACACCGACGGCGGCGTCGTCAGCCAGGCAGGGCGACAGCCGGCTCGTCGGGAGCGGTCAGGGCGAGGTGAGGGCGCCTCGCTCAGGGACACCTCGACACTCTACTAGGAGGAGCCGGGGATCGAACCAGCAACCTTACGGTTACCAGCCAACCCCGCTCTACCTCCTGAGCTACATTGGTCGTAGTGTTATCCAATTGCGTGCAGTGATATTCTCAAATGCATGCTTGGTGCCGCCCCTCGAGTCAGGCCGTCTTCATCACTCATTGCCGGACCCTACAGCTTTCTAGATGTGGGTCTGGATTTCCAGGCTAATGCTATATTAAACTGCAACGCTTTAAAGACAGCAACACGCAGGTGAAGATTAGTGCAGGTGAGACGGTGAGATCGGTGCTGGTGATGTCACGAGCACCATGGCGCTGACGACGCTGATGGACGGTGATGGACGGCGTCGCGGGACGCCGAGGAGCACCAGGAGGTCGTCTCCGTGGACGCGCAGAGCGCTGGACACAGAAGAGGCGCCGGACGAAGGTAGAAACAGAGAGAGAGAGCCGCAGTGTGTTTCGCCAGCAGGGCCCCAGGGCCAAGAGCGAGAGAGAGAGAGAGAGAGAGAGAGAGTCAGGTGACCTCCGGGGGGGGGGGGGGGACAACCGGAATCCCGTAACACTGGAGTTTGCAGTGAGCTTTGCATCAGCGCGATGCGTAGGAGGCTAGGTCTTGTATGATGAGGATTAAATGTCCCGGGCCCAGCCCAGTAAACCAGTTTAAACTCAGAATGAGCTATCGACCAGGCCAGAGAACGTCGAGTCAGGAATCCGATTGTTTGACCCTGGTAGTAAGCAGTGGCACGGGGCGTTAGCAGGAGCACAAAGCACAAATCGAAATCCTCAACCTCCACCAACCGCCAGTGTTAAAACAAAACGCCCCTAATAGACGGTAAACCATCACTTTCTTATGAAAAAAAATCACGCATTCTGTCCTCGTCCACACCGGCGATGGCGAGACAGGTGCCACCCGAGTCAAACGTTACCGGGGTGTTTGGTGCTCAACGCTGCGGGAACGCAGGCGGGCGGACGTAGTCGCCACATTCATCACTTCAGAGGACAGTCGGCTAACAAGATAGTGGAGTAGGAGGAAGACGAAGAGGAGGAGGTGGAGGCTTCGGCTGCTCCCACTTCATCCATCTCTTCTCCTTCTCCTCCTCCTCCTCTCCCTAGCAGACCCATGATGAGCATGCGGAGGTAAAGGACAGCCGGACAGGAAGCTGAGTCTTATATATCGGTGGACGCTGGGGACGAGTGCCGTAAGAGGAGAGGAGGAGAGGAGGAGAAATGAGAGAGAGAGGGAGAGAGGGAGAGGCGGGGTGGAGGAGTTTGACCGTAAAGGATGATGTCGTGGAACCACCTCGTGCGGAGACAGAATGTGTCTCCCTTTGTCACTCAGGCACCGCAATAATAAATGTTGTCCACTGAGTAACGGCCCCCCGAGCACCGCCTGAACGACACGCCGGCAAACGATGTTGTACGGAGGCGGGTTATTGACACAGCATGTGCAGTGCGGGGCTGTGTGTGTGTGTGTGCGTGTGCGCGTGCGTGCTCGTGTGAGACGCCACAATGTCGCTCCTGATAAAAGAGAGCCACGTCATTGACCTTCAGCGCTCTCTCACGTCGGTACGTTCTCAGCGCAAAATGTGTGACCCTGAGGCTCCGGGAAGGCCAAACATGGCCTTTAATGCTCGGGCCGCTGCCTGTCGATAAAAAGGCAGCTTGCGTCTGTCCTCCCCTATCAACTCCAGCCCAACGCAGAGCTGGGCTGTTGCTGTGTGCTAAAAACAGCCACGCCACTCAGGAAGATCAAGCTAGCCAATCGGTACGTGCTCATGTGCTGTTGCTAGGCCCTCCCCCTCCCTATCTCTCCCTCTCCCTCCCTCTCTCCCCCGGTGTCTCACACACTCTCAGCCTCCCTATCTCCCTGCTGCTTTGGACACAGAAAAATGGCCGAATAATAAATTCTAACTCAATAAACGAGGAGACAGCAGCTGCAGCCAGACAGTGAGTCCCTTGTCTGGAAGTCTCATTTTTGCTGCAGGGAAACACGCACGTGCACACACACACACACACACACACACACACACACACACACACACACACACACACACACACACACACACACACACACACACACACACACACACACACACACACAGTGAAAAGCAGTGGCCCATTCTTAATTTGAGTGAAATAAATCATGTTTAGCTTCGGACATTGCATTTGCAAAACTCTGTCAGGCATAATACTCCTTCCAGAGAGTACTGGACCTTCGGTGGTGAGCATCTGCAGCAGTAGTGCACCGCTTCTACCACAGAGGGAGGAAGAGGCACAGGAAGTAGCTGCATATGTTCACAGGGACTCCCGACTGTCATGGCCGCCGCGTTAAGAGGGACAGAACGTCAGCGATTGAGCGCAAAGGTCCCGTGACACGGCACCAGGCGTGCCGTGATTAGCCATTACAAGCCGTTTTGGAAATCTGCCCCTCATGACATCACAAGTGGGCGTATCCACCTAGATGTGTTGCTGGATAGATCAGTCTACCAGCTGCCTACCCCAGTGGACTGGAGCAAACATTGCTCATCTGTCCGTCACACATCTAGGTGGACACGCCCACCTGTGACGACAAAAGGGGAAGATTTCCATAACGGCTTGTAACGGCGAATCACACCACACACCTCGCCATGGGACCTTTAATGCAAATAAACCCCAGCAGTACCACTTTATGGTTTATTTAAAAACCCCTCAGTGGCCACAATTTCTAATCCAACTGTCCACCCTAACTCTTTGCCATGATCAAAGCCAGTAGCTGTGAGTGTATGGATTATGTTGCATAATCCATACGCTGCCAATTCATGTGAAAACAAATTGCCATTGACACAGCCCCGCATTTACACATGTAAACAGTGTATTGCGGGGCTGCTGTGCTGTGTTGTGTTGTGTTGTGTCGCGTCGTGTCGTGTGGCGGTGTGCGTGTTGGCGGCGGCGGCGGCGGTGCGTTTACCTTGAGCGAGTCGAAGCAGGCGATGACTCGGCCGTTCTCCACGTGACAGCTGCGCGCCGGGTGGGCGAACTTGCACTCGGCGTCCGAGCGCGAGCAGGTGCCCCGCTGGAACTCCCGGCACACCTCCAGCGTCAGCCACTTGGTGTCCCGGCCCATGCTCATGCTGACCGCCATCGCGAGCCGCACGGCGCCGTCTGGGGACTGGGGCCGGAGTCGGCGGGGGTTCAAAGGTGGAGGAGGTGGTGGTGGTGGTGGTGGAGGTGGTTGTGGTGGCGGTGGTGGAGGTGGTGGCGGTGGCAGTGGCGGCGGTGGCAGTGGTTCGGGAAATCAACAAAGGTTGTATGCTACGTGTGATTTCAAAAGTGATATTAATCCCACATAAAAAGCAGCGGCAAACTTCAACACAGGGACTGCTTCTGTTTACCGAAACGGAGGCGGGTCATTTGGGTTGGAGGATGTTTGGGGGGGAGGGGGGGGGGTCGAGGGGTAGGGACGGCTATGCTAGGACCCGGGTTATTCCGCAGGGGTTAAAAGAACTCGACGTGTGGGCCCGAGCGGGACAGCAGGGGCTTAACTATGAACCGAGGCCAGCTCTGACTCATAGGAGGTTAAAAACAAAACGCTGGGGTGCCGCTCTGGCATGCTAGGAAAGGTAGCGTCCGGATCAGGACACCGCACTGTCCTGGTGACGCAGGCACTGGGATGACTGGTCTGTCCGTCTGTCTGTCTGTCTGTCTGTCTGGCGGCCGGCGACCCCCCCCTTCAGGATCCGTCCCTCCCACCTATCCCTGTACACACACAGTAAGGCGTGAAGCCCCGCTCATGACAACATGGCCGCGTGTGTGTGACAGCCCCGCTGGCGCTGGCTACGTCTAGGGGAGATAAATATCAGCAGGCGTGGAAACCTTGGAAGGGCAGGAGGAGGAGGAGGAGGAGGAGGTGGAGGAGGCGTCCTTGTATTGTTGCGACGGGAGCCGGCGTGTCCGGGGGAGGGCGGAGACGGAGGCCAGCGGCCGGGGGCCGTGGGAGGGAGGCTGGGGTCGGGGGGGGGGGGGGTTACGGAGGGGAGGGAGGGAGGGAGGAGGTTGGATCTCTCTCCGGCGCTCAGTGGGAATAAAAAAACAGCCCCATTCAAGGCCAAACAGGCAGGGTGTAACGCCTCAGTCTCATCCAGCCCCAGGGACGGTTTCTGGGGGAGAGGGGTTGGCGGGGGCCAGGTGGCGGGAGGGGGGGAGCGCGACGCAAAGTGAGGATGGCGGCGGCGGCAACGCAGTACGATGAGAGCCACGCGGTGCGAGGGGGAGCTCTCAGGGGCAAAACTTGCAGCAGCAGCAGCAGCAGCAGCAGCAGCGAGGCACTTGGAACCGTCCCACTTCCTCCTTGGTTCTGCTGTTTCTGTTCCGTCCCCTTTTCCTGATCCCTCCCTTTCTTCCCGTGTTCTCTGGTGGGGGGGGGTGACTCGGTTATCCTCTCGTCCTCATCCTCCTCACGGGGTAATACACCGCACGCTCCGGGTTAGGATTGTACCAACGCTGCGTGGGAAAAAAAAACAAACAACGAATGATACACAACATTAGGTAGAACAAGTCAAAGCAAGAGGAGGAACAAAAAAAAAACGATGGCGGCGCGCGATAGATCCAGGTCCTTGTTTCAGAACTAATGTCATGGCTTTGGAGCGGGCGATGAGAGCCACGCGGCAGAAAGAGAGAAGAAGAACTGGAGAGGGAGGGAGAGGGTGAAGAGAGGGAGGGAGAGGGTGAAGAGAGGGAGAGAGAGAGAGGGAGCGAAATGAGAAACAAATAGGGGAGAGGAGCATACGGGAAGGAGCGAGGGAGGCTGCAATGAACAGGAAAGGGCAAGCTATGTCTTGATTAAGTGATACAGGAGAGAGCGGGACAGAGAGACAAAGAGAGAGAGAGAGAGAGAGAGAGAGAGAGAGAGAGAGAGAGAGAGAGAGAGAGAGAGAGAGAGAGAGAGAGAGAGAGAGAGAGAGAGAGAGAGAGAGAGAGAGAGAGAGAGAGAAGGAAAAAGAGCAGGAGAGAGAGAGAGAGAGAGCAGGAAAAAGAGAGCAGGAGAGAGAGCGAGCACAAAAGGGAGAGAGAGCTGAAGAGAAAGAGAGAGAGAGAGCGACAGAGAGAGAGAGCGACAGAGAGGATGCGGGAGCGGAGCACAGGCAATAAGAAAGGAGTAGGTTTTACTTCCTCCCTGCACTGCAGACCAGAAAGTAATTGAAAAACTTGACATGAACCATATTGCGAGCGGGCTCCAGATCGCCATGTCCTTGAACAAGCTTGGGGGCCAGCACACATGTGGGCACGTTCACCTGTAACTACAGCGACTAGTTAACAACATGGAGAAAAAAAAAAAAAAAAGAGGAAGTGAGGGCGGGGATTAGGATGAGCAATGGGGCTCACGCTTCAAAAGCGCAGCTGCTATGCTGCTCGCAAGGCTGCGGCCAATCAGACGCGGCGTTAAAAAGGCAGCCAAGCTACGTCACCGACCAATGACGGGAGAGGTACCGCAACGGCTGCTCCCCTTGCACTGGGCAAATCTTGTGTTTGCACTGCCTCTTATCTGTAGCACAACCGCGCCACGGCCATGGAGTCCCATGCCCAGACCGAGGCCACGTAGCTCACAGACCATAACATATGCAACGATTTATATATATATATATATATAAAAAATAAAATAAAATAAATGGTGCTTCATTTTCCATGCGTCATTAGAACAGCAGACATCCCTGCGGATTTGTGTGATTAATCGTGTGTTTAGCCGTTCATGGAACGCATTCACACAGGAAGCGTAGAAGCCCCAGGAACTATGGCTGCAACACTGCAACATGTCAACAAAGTCCACCGCAGGAGAGAAAGGATCTACCATACGAGACATCAGTCCCACGTGTTCACACACACACACACACACACACACACATACACACAGGGTAAACAAACACACAAACAAACAAAGAGAGCCAACGGCAGGACAGACCGTGTGTGTGAAAAAAAAAATAAAAAGAGGAGGGCTGCGAGGAGGCAGGGGGGGGCGAGCGGGTTGGAGCGGATTCTATCGGCTCCCCGTGTCTCACGGCGACAGACACAGACGGAGGAGGCGGCGGGGGGGCAAGGGAACAAGTGTGTTGTGTGCTAATGTGCACAAGCCAAAGGAGAACACTGCAGTATGGGGAGGGAGAGAGAGATTTGAGTAGAGAGACGGAGAGGGAGGGGGGGGGGAATTAAACTGATACGGCCATTTGCAAAACCACAACACACACACACACACACCGAGACAAAGAGACAGATAGAGATTGCCAGAGAGAGATTGCCATGCTTCATCTCTTACTGCTTAATGCTTCCCTCCTCCCATCCTGCCCATAGATCGATATGAAAGCAACAGCCCACCTGCACCACCCCCCCTCCCTCATCCTCCAGGTTGTGTGTGTGTGTGTGTGTGTGTGTGTGTGTGTGTGTGTGTGTGTGTGTGTGTGTGTGTGTGTGTGTGTGTGTGTGTGTGTGTGGCGGCGCCCGACGCCCTTGCGTACACACTTTCCAAAGGCCCAGTGAGGGAGCTGCCAGACACACTGCAGGCACCGCAGAGCCATGCTTGCTAGCGCAGGGCGAGCTAGCACGGGGCTTGCTAGGAGCACAATGCTTACAAGAAGAGCTGGGCGATTTCGATTTTTAATCGTTATTCGAATTTATGGTTTAGGACGATTTTTTAAAATAAAAATCGATTATTATTATTATTTATATATATATATATATTTATTTATTTATTTATTTATAAAACGGGTGGCTTAAATCAAGCGATCTGATTGGTTCCCAACTGTTGTATATTGCGTGTATACACACAGCTATGACGCCTGTTCAGTTTACAGAGTTCCGTATCACTCTGCGCTTAACTTGAACTGTTATTTATTTATAAAAGCAATAGCATAGTTCACTGAAGCCTAAAAATATGTTGATTGCTGGTGAGGAAATGTTGTAAAGCAATAGGCACACGGTGAGTGAACTGCTCGATAGTAGGCTAAATTGCCGGCGAACCAAGCTACCGTCTCTAGCCTTCTCTCTGAAGGAGGCTACAGTGTGTTGCATAGCAACCACCGTACACTTTGCAGGCAGCCAGGAGGGACTACTTTTTTGTATTCGTTAAAAAAAATGCTTTTCCGACTTTCTCGCTTTTTCAAAATTGAGGGTGTTTATGACTTTCATTTCGCCATACTTACGTAACCGTTTTATAAAAGCAATAGATCACTTCAGTCAGTGAAATGTGCTCATTATACAGTACATACACAGTTAAGGGACGTTGTCCATCCCAACACGCAGCGGAGGTATAATGAGAACACACCACAGCCTGTCGTGATCTATTGCTTAAATATATATATATTTTTAAATAAAAAAAAATTTTTACCGACCGAAAGCAGCAGCACAACACACGTATTCCAACATCTTAAACTGAGTGAGAGACGTGTGTTATTTATTTTGCTTTTCGTTAATCATTGTTATTCTTCACATAAAATCCAAACTTTAAAAAAAAATATATATATGTAATTTACAGATTTTTTTTGTTGATTAAAATCGATAATCAGGTTTGGTTTAAAAAAATCAGAGATTTTATTTATCGCCCAGCCCTACTCTACTTACAAGCATCATGCGTGTTATTAGCGTTTTGCTTGCTAGTGCAATGGTTCCTGGAGATGCGTTTGCGAGAATGTAACCAGGGAGCAGAAGGGTGGGAGAGCCCTCCTACAGAATGTGTGGAGCTACAGTGGGAGGGTGCACTCTTGCACTCTACAACTGGTGCAGAGTACAGAGAAGGCACTCGATGAGCCATCAACTGATCTCTAACGTCCTCTACTCTGCCGCCGTACTCTATTGATGATTCTCTTTGGATACGCTCTACTGAACTAAAGTAATATTTGTTTTTAATTAAATGCACTTAAATATCTATGCTGGCCTTTTGAGGCGGAAACATGCATGTGCATCAATTATCAAATTGTTTTATTATTATAATCATTATAACAGTTATTATTACAATTATTCCATTTTAAAATCAAGGTTTTCTGCAGCTATAGGTGTGGTAGACAGTGCATAAGAACAATGATTCCGACTCACCAAATTAAAGAACTTCATATTGTTCCAGTTAGGATTCTGTTCTACACTTAGTTTTTTGGGTTTTCCAAGACAATCTCGGAATTGTGTTGTTATAGCGCGATAAGAGAGAAAGCTACCCCAACTATAGCTATGCAACGACTCAAATCAAACAGGCATAGCAAAATGTACTCTTACAACACTGAGGTGTAAAATATCTTATTAACCATATCTATTTTTTATATTGTCTCCAATATATTATTTACAGATAAGACGTTTTTTTTTATTCAGGCTCACCATGAGATTAATTAGCTCTCTCCGTGAATTATTGAACTCCAGCAGAGAGGCCCAGTAATGTAAAGGGTAAGCACAGTGTTGGAAAACTGACAGACTAATAAGTTATTTCATTATTGAAATATAAAAATACTGATTATGGAGATTTGATTGCCGTGTAAAAAATTGTTCTCTTTTGAATAAGGCAACATGTTAATAGTAATTGTTTTTAAATAAATACATTTCAGTTCAAATCCATCCATAGTTCTTGCTGGACAGTGTGGAGTGCGTGTGGTTGAAGAAGCCTCACCTGGCCCCAGTCACACTGATTGGACTCTGGGGCTAAGTGAGGCTGCACACCTGTACGCACCTCTCCTGCCTTGCATAATGGATCACCATCTCTATGTATCATTATCTTCAAACTCTACAATAAACCGGCTTCCAACATCACCAGCCTGTGTCTGTAGGAGCCCACAAAAGCCCCATAGGTTGTGTGTAGCATTGTCTATTGCTACAGACATGTTTTAGTTCGAAGTTTGGAATTGATTAGTGCGATAAGTGCCGGGCTATAGTGCTATTTATTTAATAAGAGAAAATGCATTGGGCATGTTCTTATAGTAGAAGGGGACTGTTGGTGGTACTGGTTACCCTGGCTAACCTTAGGTTGCGCAATCGACGAGGGCATGATGGAGGGCAGGTGTGAGAAACACAAACACAAGGTCAGGACAGGGTTCAACAGGAATACGTCAATGAGACGTTACCATCGAGGCTATCAAAACGTTGAAGACAGAAAAAACATGTTCACACACACACACACACACACACACACACACACACACACACACACACACACACACACACACACACACACACACACACACACACACACACACACACACACACACACACACACACACACCTCGTATGTTCCTCGTAGAGCAATAGCAAGGCCTAATAAGCCATTAAGGAGCATCCGTTCCTATATCTTTCAATGCATTCGTTATGTCATCATCCACTCAATACAGTATCTACGTGTCTCATTAACTTGCACTGATGTGTCTGCTATCCTCCAAGGATACAGTCTGCTCAGCTGCCAGTGACCGCGCTAGGCACTACATACTAATTTCATCATCATGATGATGATAAAAATGGTAATATGTTGCTACGACAAAGAGCTAAGAGCCCACACTGGTCAGTAGAGGTCGGTGGGAATGTAGGACAGAACATGGAGGCCCGGTTGCCGTTGACGAGGGCACACGGCGACCCTCAGCCAATAGGAAGCGAGCCTCTCTAGGCTCCAGCAGTATAACCTTCAAGCGGAGTGGAGGGCTGATGTCCGCACTATGGTGAAACGCAGGACAGAGCGGACATCCTGACCACAGCCCATGCTGTGCCATCACTGGTACGGTAGCCCTATGTTGCTGTACTTGTATTCTGACATATTAACGGCTAGGCTGGCATGAAAATACATTAAACATTTATGGAGAAAAAAATAATATTAGAACAACTATTAAAAGCTATTATTTATAGATATGCCCTGGTAAGGACATGTATTAGTGGTACAAATCTACGCCTTACTGCTGTTCCTAGAAAAGGCTACAAGTAAAGCACCTATTAGCGTTTACATTGCTCCATGTAAGAAGTGCATCAAGCCACATTAGCGTTACCACAAAGATCTACTTAGCATCCTTGATGGATTTTGCATTTGTTTGTAGTTTAAATCAATTGAACTATGTCGCTTTCTGGGTTGTCTTAACCTGCTGATTCCTAGGCTGTAGTTCAGTGTTTCCCATGACCCCGTCCAAATATACAAGGCTCTACACCTTCCACATGCAGGGAACGATAATGAAAGATGTAATGCACGTTATTACTTTACTCCTGTTATTGGATAAATCTAAGAACCCAACAAGTATCACATGGATACAGGCTCAGATAAATCAGAAGGCAATTGGATTATTTTAGAAATATGTACTGAAATGGAGCAAAATACTATTTTTGTGTAATAACAAATAAATAATAACGTAATAAGTACTAATTATAACAGACCGGGGATTCTTTTTTTTATCGCTTTTTATTTGACCTAGTCATTTTAAGATTGTCATTTCTGTCTGCTTGAAGACTAATGGTTTAAATGTGTTATAATCGGAATGCTTTTGAGAGCAGTTTTGGTAGAAAGGTGTATACATTTGGCTTACTACGACAGCTGATACTCCCGATAAAGAAACACGGGAGGTAAACGCAACAGGATGACCAACAGGTCTTGTGGTAGAAGGGGGAATCCATCAAATTCGGACGAGAATAGAATGGATGGGTGGGTAAAGTAAGTCAATCTGTATAGGCTATCTGTATATCATATCAGCTCATTAAAGCAGCGCAACACCCTAGAGCACTATTTAAACCGGTCTAGTCTATTTTGTTAAACATACAGATACAACAAAGAGTAATAACCAAAAAATAGGGGACGGGTGCATTATATATCTCAGTCCTTCCGTGTGCCGGATAAATGATGTGTTATGTGTTTGATCAATAATAAATAAATGTATTAGCCGTGCAGAAATGATTGTGCTGTGGGCCATAACAATATCCATATAGTTATATTAGCAAGGACCATTCAACTGTCTGAGCGAGATTGGGGCGACGAGGACACGCGGTGCACGCCTATGGGTTGTCGGTTATTCAGCTGTAATTTAGTAATAGAAAAGGAGCTAGACTGGCGCAGGGTCCACAGCCTGGAGGGCTTATGAGCGAGTCTAGACACGTTTACTGTTAAACGAGGAAGGACAACATAGCCACTGGACGAGCATATGGACTCAAAGGACAGATCACGGCGTCTGACCCTTAACCCGTTTGTCACCGTGTTGTTGTTTATCAAGATCTTAGCGGCAGTCGCAATGCAATTTTATATTTATAGACCTTTCCTTTGACCAGATTATGATAAACAGGAAGTAAAACCCAATAGTGCGGCGTTCTCAATCGATACAAGACGTTTCCGTGATTTGCTCATTTTTTAGCTTTGTCTTTGGCCTTACAACTTCTCTCATGGGCTTTGCACCCAGCTATTCGTACACGTAAAGTTATAAACGCCAAGCCAACATAAGCAGGATTCACATGCAAAAACGAAAGAGCTCACTCACTGCTCATCCACCCTCGGCTGCTGAATCAGTTCAGTGCGCAACAATTGACCATGTTAGCCTGTCGCTCCTCGATAACCCCCGTGTAACGCTAATGACACCAGCATAGCAATGCGCTTTGAACAGGCTACACATCATAGGCTACATCTTTGTATATCCGGGCACTATAACACTTGTATAGCCAAAATTGCATCACAAAATAATTGCATTTGTAGCAAATAGATAGGAGTTGTCAGGCATACCACAGTAGGCTACAACATCGCATGCAAGCAAGTGCGCCAGGCTCGCTGAAAAAAAAAAGTCAACTGCGCCAGACACGTTCTTACCTGGGCATGTCACACAAATCACATTCAAATTGCAACGTCTCCTCGTTCGTGTGTGGCTGTCTAATAACTCAATAGCCTGCCGTGTCAAATCGTAATTTCCGTCAACACCGACTCCACCAGCTTGACGTTTTCTGCGGTGAAATTTAATATTTAAAAATAATCAAAACAAGGTCAACGCGTGGCTCACGACGGAGTCGCTCGTAGATCAATGTGGGAGAAAGAGAGAGCCCTGGGGAGATCCGTTCCCCGATTGCTCGGTAGTCAAAAGATTCCACACAGAATCAAAATTTAAGGGAGGGCAAAATGGAGAGGGAGGAGTTCGAGGGAGAAAAAAAAAAATTGGACAATGATAGAGCCGTAGTAGATAGAGCACGGTTATCTTTCATGTCGCAAGGACATGGGAAGGGGAGCCAGGTGGATCCTTCGAGCACCAGTGCCGTTGTTGTCTATGAATTTGATTTATAGGAATATGTAGTTCACGATAGACGCTTCATCTATAGGCGTCACTCACCCTTCTGCAGCAGTAACTCCAACCCAGTTGTTACCTAGTCGATAAATTAAAACATTTTAAAGGCGGTTTGTGGGAATATTATACCTACATAGCTTAAGGAAGAAAACACACGAGATCACGATTTGTTCTAATATTTCGGTAAATGGAAACAAGTATTACCTTATGCCTAGGATATAGTTCTATGTCTAGGGTTTTATATTAACCAAACTTCCTTTACCTGCTGGGGTCATTTATATAGCTTTAAAATGGACTATACTGCCCCCTGCTGTTACTTGAAAGTATCACACATGTTGGAATATGGATCACAATGAGCACAGCGTAGGGAGTCTTTTGTTTCTATTTTTTTTTATAAAATAATATTAGGACACAATCATTACATATACACATAACATCGACAGTTATGTTATGCATTGAGGTAAGTATAAAAAAAAGGCAAAACTGCTTTTGTCATTGGTCACATGGATGATTGATAAGTCAGTTTAGCCTACAACACATATTAAACAGTAAAAAAACAATTATACAATTTAGTTTAACCACCATTTCATTCTTTAGCGTACCATCTGGCTACTTCAAATGAGTCGGGTCTATGATTGCCATTCAACTTCAGGCAAGGCTTAAAAAAGGAAAGGTACCATACTATACCTTCAAATCCCCCAAAAGATTAGCAAAATTATTTCTGACAAAGAAATACAACACAGAAAAAAATACAATCTGGATCAATAAATAAATGTGCGTTATTATCATTAGGGACTGACTATTTTTTAGACAGTAAAATAAGCTTACACTGAGACTTGTGACCATTGGAGTTAATGAGGCAAACATGGCAAAAAGAATTAAAAACAAAGATTAAGACATCCTACTTAGTATATCATCCCATCAAACCTTCCCCCAAAGTCCATTTCCATGATTCGTTTCGCTAGAGACCGTTAACTAAAAACACCACCACCTCCTCTTACTGAAACCATTGCAACCATGGTTCCCCTAAAAAAAAAAAAAAAAAACACACCCATCCTTAAATACTACGGTCCTAAACCAGCCGTACACATAACGCATCCTGTCGCTTCGCCCCCCGGGGGGAGAAGCCTCTACCGCCCTCCTCCACTACCACTGCTCCACGTTGTCCGTGTAGTCGTCCACGTTGCCGTTCTCCTCCAGGTCCCACCAGTCGGGCAGCAACCCCTCCGCCTCCAGGGCCTCCCCGCCACCCTCCACCGCCGTCTCCAGGGTCAGCTGGCTCTGGGTGACGGCGGCGGGAGGGGGCCGGTGGTGGTCGTCTGCCCAGTGCGGGGTCCCCTCGGTGGGGCTCGGCGGTCTTCCCGGCCTGGCGGCGGCGACAGCAGAAAGCCTTCCCCGGAGCCTCCGCCTCTCCTGCTGCCTCCTCTCCCTCGCCTGCCGCCGCTCCTGTTGCCGGGCGCGCTGGAAGCGCTGCAGGAAGAGGTCGCGGGCGTACTCGTACAGCTCCACGTCCCAGCGGTTCAGCCGCCGGATACGGCGCTGCGTGTCCAGCGCCACCTCCACGCTGGCGGCGCGGGTCCCGTTGAGCTGCGTGAACGGCGCGATGAAGGCCAGGCGGAAGGTGCGCTCGAACAGGTACTGGGTCTTGCGCTGGTACTCTGTGAGGCCGAAGAAGGCCATGCCCCGGAGGTTGCGCTTGGCGCTCTCCAGGAGGACGGCCGAGCGGTCCCCGTCGCTCATGGCCGACACGTTGTAGCAGCCCACCAGGCTGAGGTCGGCCAGCATGCGGGTCTGCCGGTTGTTGGCCAGGTTGTAGGGGCAGTCCATGAACTCCTGCAGGGAGCAGCCCGACCAGTCGTCGCCCGGGTAGCAGCTGGGCAGCTCGGACAGGGTGGGCGAGTGGCCGTCGCACACGTGGAGGGAGGCCTTCCAGGTGGCTCCGCGCTGCACGTGCCGCCACTCGCTCAAGTAGCGCCACACGGGGTCCCGCAAGATGGTGATGTAATAGTAGTTCCTCCTGGAACAATTCAACATGTTGGCGTCAGGTTTCGTACGTCGATTTTTTTTTTTTTTTGCAAAACATGGCAAGTAGTAGTACTTTTCAGAAGTTCTTCATTTCACTCAAAGTATGTTTACATCTTACCTCGGAATGGGTGTTTCGGGGGCCTCTTGTGTATCCATTCGAGTGGGGACGCAGTTAGTGAGCTCGGTCCAGTCCGCATGGAGCCCGCAGCTCCAGCCGGTGGAGAAGCGGGAGAAGAGCCATGTCTCCTTTTTACCTGGCCGTAGACACGTGCATTTCTTTTGACCTGCGTGACACTCGCAGGGCCTCTCCAGTTGAATGTTGCGCACCAAATGGCGCCCGAACGTGGTGCCTCCGGTCTTTTGGATGTGTAGGAAAACGATTACGTCGTCCCCCTTTATTTTAAAATCTACGGCACGACTTAGGTCGGCTTTTGTAAAGTTAAAGCGAGGGACAAAGCGAACCAGGGCATTGTCCTCGGCGATATACGGGTCCTTTGGGAGTCCGTCTTTGCCGTCACTGGTTCGGTACCCTATGGCATCGCTAGCACTACTGGACTTGAAAATGGACCCAATGCGCAATAACTGGCAATCAGAGCTACCCGGGCACACATACTGGAGAACTATGACGCCGAAGAGCATTACCATGAGCAAGACGATCAGGAGGCGGTGGCTGTAGCTGGACTTTTCATCCATCTTCTCGAGAAAAACAGATAATCATTACTCAAGCGGTCAGATCCCCTGCCCGAGCTGGGGAAACTAAATGCAGTTTGTTTGGATCGCGACCCTTCCAGCTAGCTACAATGGTCGCCAGCAAAACAACAACAACAATGCGATCGCTAACACAATTCGCTACCATTTGCTAACCAGGCACTGAAGTGATGTTGCAGTAGCAAAAAAAAAAAGGAGACGTATAAAGTACGATTATCTCCGGTTACGATTGTAATATAATGCAATTAAAACACCGGTGTGTTATTTATTGGAGCAACACGTAACGAATGTTTGTTGGGAAGTGTCCCACCGCTACCGATCCCGATCCTTGACCTCTCTTCCCAGCAGTCACTGCGCTAAAAGTGGGAGTAGAAATGACGTCATGAGGTCTCGACGTCACGGGTTAATGTTTTGTTAGCGTAATTGAAATCTCCGGTTACTTTTGTAATCTATAAAATTAAGACATAACAGTTATTTCTATTATGATTAAATTGCCTCGATTCTCGCCGTCTGTAAATATATTTGGTATTTTGCCAATGGCTTAGGTATAAGACATGTGCCGAAATAGCTCAGTTGGGAGAGCGTTAGACTGAAGATCTAAATGTCCCTGGTTCGATCCCGGGTTTCGGCAGAACATTTTATAGTTGCTTCAACTTTGATTATATGCTGGGCTGCTCCCAGCATCACTTGTACAAAAAGGTGCCATTTTAGAATCTGCCTAACTCCGAACGGAAAGTCTGACATCAACACACATAACCAAGAACACCCGGAATGTGGGGTAAAAAAGTACTGTAAACATAATTTAAAGTTGACAAGCTAGATTATCTCATAGGCACTTATATACACAGAATAGATATAAATATATCTATTCTGTGTATATAAGTGCCTATGACATAACCTAGCTTGTCAACTAGGCACTTATATACACAGAATATATATATAAATATATATATTCTGTGTATATAAGTGCCTATGACATAATTCTGTGTATATAAGTACCTATGCTATATTTAGTTTGCACTCCTAGCCAACCTCATTGAACTCAATTGTGTTGAATGTGAAGTTCAGCTTTTATACATGTGCCACAAATACAAAGAGAAAAGGAACAAATCTTGACTCAACACTATTCATGGTCATTAAATGAAAACACATTTGCTTAAATATTGACAGTCTTTATTTCAACAAGACTAGGAAATGATGCTTAATATACCTTTTCTCTTACAATTTAACATCTACCTCATCTTGTTTCCCACAACATTTAGGAAGTACTCCAACAAGTAAAAATCTCATGAACTGTTATAGCCTCTTTAAGAGACCTCTAAAAAGGTTGCTCAATATTTACATTGTTTTTCTTTCTTTAACTCTTGTTCAGTCACTCCATTCTCTCCGCTCCACAGTGTACGAGTACAACTTTCTGTCCTTGAGGGCCACAGGCAGGCGGAAGGCTTCCCCCAGCCCAGACCGGAGCCCAGGAGCTCCCTAACTCAATCCTTAACTTACATCCACTGGGGGAAATGTGACTGCCCGGGCCCTGCAAGCACAGACATCTAACTATCACTACCCAAAACATCCCCCCCTCGCTGCTTTTGGGAGAGATTCATGCTTCATTACTTACAGATCCGACTCCCCCACACAAACTACAATAACAACAAGCCCTTGCAGAAATGTTGGTGGGTCACGGGAACATAGGCACTGAAACGGTCTAATGAGAGGGCCCCACCACCAAACCAACCTGTCAAATCAAGACATTCTGTGATGGGTTGCATAGATCTGTCTCTGCTGCTTGGTTGCGTTTGATTCTCCCGGCCCTCCTGGCTGGATGCTCCTGTCCTTTACTGATTTCATTCACATTCTCTCCCTTTCCATTGGGAACAATGGAATAAAAACCGTACACAGTCAAAACTGATTTTCTCTATTATTTTAACCGGCATTAAATAAAATGCGTTGATTTAAAATGTCTAACAAAACACTTGTCTTATGCCAGCACTTTTCAATTTTCATATATCATTTTTATCTGAACGGCGTGTGCATGTGGAATACTGTAATTTGTAGGTACTTTTGTCCCTTCTGGAAGCACTTTTGCAAAGGCACTGCTTAACAAAAAATGCATAACTTACTGTACACAAAAAAGCTATTTTTCGGCACCACGGTATGTGAGAGGTGAAATGACCCGGGCAATGAAACTGACAGGATATCAATTTAAAAGAAAAACCTTACATTGTTCTCGCCACTTGGCTACAAGTGCAACCTAGTACAAAAACACCTTGAAGCGTAATCAAGCAGACAACAAATACAAGAGACTGCATTGACTAGTCATTAAAACCTACATTCTTTTTTTTGTTTGTTTGTTTGTTTAGCCTTTAAGAATTAGTTGACAACGTACCGAGGTTTGGCAACCCCCACCGACACCTGTATCGGATCCGCTCTGGTGGAACTCGTGATTAAACGTCAACCGGTTCCACATGTTCATTTGAAATGGCATGACGCGAGCACCAAAGGCTTTCAGGAAGGAGTCCATTTACACTGAAATCTCGTACAGAGGTACACGTGTGTATACGGGGGATGGGAAAGGGGGGGGGGGGGGGGGGGGCAGAGGCAAAATTGGTGTACACTGCCCCACAAAGCAGAACAGCCCCCAAATCTGTGCACAATCACTCCCACTAGCTCCGAAAAAGAAAAAGTCACTGTAGTACCTAATATATATCTTCATTCCAAAACAGATCTACAAATTACAACACTTTCTCCACATCAAACCCTGTATTAAAAAATAGTCTGTCATTTTGTTGTACTTTGATGAAAACCTCCATACCATATAGCTCCTCCCCCATCCCCACCCCAGATATCATTGGACATGCCACTCATGTCCTCGTTCTTGTCTCTCTTGACACGCAAAATTGCATCAAGTCAGTGTACAACTGATACGACGGTACCGAAGGGCAATCAGGAATTGTGTAGTGAACTCAGTCTCTTTAGAGGGGGGGTAATGCCTAGGCAGGGCCCGGTCCTCCTAAGCCATTCTTGCCATTCACACCCTAGCCACTAGATCTCACAACCAGCTTGCGCTTACACCTAAAACATGAACATTGACGGATGTTTAATGACGGTGAGGTATTATTTTTAAATTACCAAAATGGTTTCTATTTAATTAAAAAAAGAGGTTGATAGATAAAAGCTGGCATTAAGGTTGAAATAACTCGTTATTAGAAACTACTGTATACATATTAAGGCACATGAATGCCTTCCCAAAGAATGATTGCATCTCTAGGTGAAACCGTTTGGTAATGTTGCTTTCTGTAGCTCTGGAAGAGGCAGTAAGCAGCTCTCAAAAGCAACAGTAAAGACCTGATACCGTGGTCTTTTTTCTAAGCCAGTATTTTTAAATACTCTTAGAACAAACTAGCCTACAAGTACCGACTGGCTGATATCTGGATTGGAAGCAATAGTTGTCCATTTCATAGAAGATAAAGGGGCTATTTGTGTTTGATATTTGGGAAATACCACACAACTCCATTGTTTCAAGAACCGAGCAGTTGTTCAATTGCTTCCTATTTAGATTGCTCAGGCCACAATAGTTTAGGTTCAGATAAACGATAATTTTAGATTAAAATGCTAATTGAAACAATCCTATACCATGTCCAATCGTCGAGTGTTCAGAGCTCTCACGGGCCTGTGAGCATCGAAGCGTTCCTTGGAAAACACTACTCTCTTTTTTTGTTTTTTTGGAAATCATATCGCTGTACATCGATGTCCTTAAAAAATATATAAACAAATAATTAAAACTGAAGTTATTGTAATATTGTAATATTAATAAGAGTCTTCCCCTTCCCCACCCCACCCCTCCCCCCCCCCCCCAAAGGGCGGACAGACCAAGGTCCTGAAGGCAGTCTTTTCTTTCTCAAAAGTTCTCTGACAGATATCCCCCTCGTTCCGCTTGTGTTCCTCTTCCTCTTCCTTCCTGGCGCTCTGGTTCCCCCTGGGCCTCCAGTCTTGCTTCTATCTCCAGTGGGGAGCGAGGAGAGCGAGGAGCAGCCCGCAGGCCGCCAGCGCCCAGCCGCCCGGTGCGGCGGCGGCCGCGGACGTGTCCGTCTGCAGCACCACCACCACCTTCTTGACGTGGGGCACGACCGGGTTGGCCGGTGTGGAGAAGTAGATGTCCCGGTCCGTCTCGCAGGTCGGCGAGTCGCAGCCGCTGCCGCTCCCCTCGCCGCTGTCGTCTGCCTCGTCTGAGCGACACACAGGCACCACGAGGTTAGAGGATTTAAAAAAGGGGCGTTGTTCTGCACTACATTTACATTGAGCAGACTTGCATTAAGTGCATTTGTCGGAAGAAGCGTATACTCATTGCTCGTTTGTTTTAACTTGTGTATTTTATTCTTACGTATGTCTTTGAGTATTTAGATTAGACGCAACATGAATATAAATAAAAATGGATTTCATTGTCATTATTAAAAGCGGTCCTTTGGTCCTCACCGGTGAAAACGGAGATGTCAGTCCCGCTGTGCGCTGCCTTCAGCCAGCTGGTCATTTCCTTCAGGACGGCTATTTGACTGCGAATTACCACATCTGGCCTCGTGATGTCCACCTCCACGTCCGGGTTCGACACCTGATTGGCTAGGCCATTGCCGATGACGACGGAATCATATCTAAAAGCACAAGGGGGGGGGGGGGGGGGGGTATATGAGATGTAGATCGGAGCCATGGCGTGGCGTACAACCGACACGCCGCGCACCACTTCTACGGGCTGGGGTTTGTGCGCTGGCCGTGTGTCCATACCTGCTTTTCGCGGTTCCGTTCCAGCACTCATCACCCGGCGCTATTCTCTCTCCGTCGCACACTGTGTCTGGCAGCGTGGACCAGAACTTCTTGGCGAACTTCAGCTTCTTTTTTACATCGGTCGTCTTAAGAAAAGGTGAAAAAGATTTTAAAAAAAGGGTTACACAACACAATAAAGAGCATAGATAGTGAGGCAAACGACGCGCACAACAAAAACCCTTAAGGCTCAGTTATGGTTCCACGTCAACGCAACGCTTACGTCCTTGCGGACCCTCCTTGCCTCCACTGCGAGGGCCTGACGTGCGCCTCCAAAAAAATTGCAACCTTGCACCGAGGCGGCGCAGCAGCGTGGGCTGTGATTGGTCCGCCCACTTAAAACCAGACGCAGAACCAAAACAGGTTCAGGACTGCGTCAACGCATCTGCATGGTCGTTGCGTGACGTTGAACCACAACTGAGCCGTAAGTCCTACAGATACACACTGGAAAAGCATCTCATTGTCTGGCGGGAGCGTACCAGTCTGTCCAGGCTGGTGCCGGCGGCGGTGGTGGGCCTGGCGTCCGGGCTGTAGGGCCGGAAGCGGCCGGTGAAACCCGTCTCCTTCGCCGAGCGCCGGGACCGGAAGCCCTTGGCCGGCCGGGGCTGACCGCATCCCTGGAAGATCTGCAGGAGACGGCCGGAGAATGGGTCAGCAGGGGGGGAGGTAGGGGTGTGTGTGTGTGTTTGGGGTGTGTTTGGGTTCGGTGTGTGTGGTGTGTGTTTGGGTTCGGTGTGTGTGTGTGTGTGTTTGGGTTTGGTGTGTGTGTGTGTGTGTGTTTGGGTTCGGTGTGTGTGTGTGTGTTTGGGTTCGGTGTGTGTGTGTGTGTTTGGGTTCGGTGTGTGTGTGTGTGTGTACAGCTCACACACACCAGCACCCGTTGTAACTGCCAGCGTTGTGTGTGTGTGTGTGTGTGTGTGTGTGTGTGTGTGTGTGTGTGTGTGTGTGTGTGTGTGTGTGTGTGTGTGTGTGTGTGTGTGTGTGTGTGTGTGTGTGTGTGTGTGTGTGTGTGTGTGTGTGTGTGTGTGTAAAACACTGACCTTCTGCGACACTTGCATGCTGTTCTCCTGCATGTTCATGATGGCCTCGGAGATCTTCACGTCGATGGGGTCCATGACGGACTCAAAGTTGAAGGGCCCCTCTAGCCGGTCGGCCAGACTAAGCATGGCATCTGAACAACAAGAAAACAACAACAAAAAGTACATTTAATTCATGCAGATGGATACAATTTCATAAAAAAAAAAAGTGCCTTTGATTGCCCTTGCATGTAACGATACGATACAACTTTATTGTATCGAAACTGAAATTTGTTTTGCCTCCATGGCGTCTCCGTTCAAGATACACAACAAGACATACAATACAGGACTAGTCACAAGAACAGAAGGTAAAGAACAACAAAAACAACAACATACCCTCTGAATTATCAATACTGATTTAGCAGCAGGACAGACAGACAGTCTGTTTCTCTTAAATTTGGGGACTCTAAACCGCCTCATGGAGGGCATCAGTTCATATTCTCCATTTAAAACATGTAAGGGGTCAGAGGAGATACTTGAACACTAGGGGGAGGCACTGTGCCGCCTGCTGGAGCGAGCGGACTGGAGGGGCTGCCTGTGCAGCAGCTGGGACAGGAATGCAGAGTTCTGTTTCAGGGGAGCTGACACAAAGAACGAACCTGAGGCCTCCTGCCACACAGGCTGCCCTGCTGTCAGCACACCCACTGAACACAACCGTCTGGGTGAACACCTTGTTCCACTCTCCGCTTCTAACAGCATATCGCCGCTTGAGGTGCCTGAATTCTTATGCAGTATGTTATCTTAATAAACTTTAGAATAATCATACACTTTTCGGCATACATGGGAAACAACTTGGTACTATAATGTACGATACTGGTAAGTACCGAAGCCGTAAGCATTACACAGACAAAAGATTTGAAAGTAGATGCCAGAAAGCGAATGAATATTTCACTTAAACTTCTCCTTTCTTCCCATGCAAATGTATCGAGGGTCAGAACAAATATAGCACTCCAACGATGAAATAAAGAAGCTTTTAACTCCACTCGCATTTCCCCTTTACTGGTCAACCAACCCACCATCCCCATCCCAATTCTCCCCACCAACAAAAACGACAGTACGTCGAGTTGGACTCACCGACAAAGTTGTTCCACTCGGTGTCCAGGTCGGCCTGGTTGGCCAGGCAGCCCCGCATCACGTTGAGGCAGTAGTTCTGGCAGGGCTTCAGGGCCACCTGGCCCGAGCAGTAGGGACAGTACAGCATCTTCATGGAGGCCCGCACGCAGCTGGGAGACGCCGTGACCTTTGGGGGGTGGGGGGGGGGGGGGGACAGAGGTGTGTCCTGGTTAGCACTTGACACAACACGTCCGGACGTCGGAGACGTGACACCGAGCGTCACATCTGGACGCTGAATGCACAGGCGCTCTCTCTCGTGTGCCGTTTGACTCAGGTGGGTCTTTATTAAAACGACTGCATTTGTTTTATCGTGTTCATCTGAAACTCTAACCCGTGAATGAGTCACTGCTGCTACGGCGAAACTGAACATGAACTAGTGTCGTATTGCACATCTAAGGAGTTCATGTAATCAGAGAAATATACGCTGTAATGTGTGTACATGCACACACATACAGTGTCACACACACACACACACTCATTGATATTCAATTTCAATCGCGTCCCGGAGCAGAAAACCCCACACCTCTGCCTCCTGCGTTGCCATATGACACCTCGACACACGGTCAAACTGGTTCTTCTCAACTTGTCAAACGCACCAAAAAAATCCCTGTGCTCGGAGATGACAAATCATGGTCTGACAAAAGCCTTGCATTGTACATTCAGCCTGGGGCGACGGTTTTATCATGCGCTAATTCGCGATCAACCCCTCATTACACAAGGTGCGCTCGGGACAAGGCCAGCGCTGCACTGTACTTCTTAAGGCAGACAAGCCCTTAATCAAACACTGAATGGAAACCGCGTTTCATTTCTTCCCCCCCCATGTGTGGAAGACCGCAGCACTGACAAGACAGCCTCTCCCCGACAGACACAGACAGACAGACAGACAGACAGACAGACAGAGAGAGAGAGAGAGACACACAGAGAGAGACACAGACAGACAGAGACACAGACAGACAGAGACACACACACACACACACACACACACACACACACACACACACACACACACAGAGAGAGAGAGAGACACAGACAGACAGACAGACAGGGAGAGAGACCAAGAGAGAGAGACTGAGACAGACAGACAGACAGAGACACACACACACACACCCCACTCCCACTCCCCCCCCCCCCGCCCCCGCCCTCACTCACCGTGGACACGCGGTTGACCACCTCGGGCATGAGCGCCAGGCCGCGGGTGAAGGTGCGCGCCGCCACGAAGGCGCGCGTCAGCTGGAGGCGGAGCTTGCGCGGCACGTCGCCGAAGGGCTGCAGCTGGTCGGTGTGGCGGCTGACGCACTCCATGTAGGCGCTGGTGAAGTCGTACTGCACGTTGACCAGGCGCAGCATGCGCTCCAGCAGGTCGGCCCAGAAGTCCGACAGCATGGCGTCCAGGTCGACGGCGGCGCTGCCCGACAGGTAGTAGCGCTTCAGCGAGGCGAAGAAGTTCTTGAAGAGCTCGGCGTTCTGCACGTACATCATGCCGTAGGTGCGCACGAACATGCTGTTGAGCGAGCGCTCGGCGTTCTCCAGCAGCTCCCGGAAGAACTCTGTGGACGGGGACGGGATGGAGAGGGAGGAGGAGGAGGAGGAGAGGGAGGAGGAGGAGGAGAGGGAGGAGGAGGAGGAGGAGAGGGAGGAGGAGGAGGAGGAGAGGGAGGAGGAGGAGGAGGAGAGGGAGGATCAGTTTGAGTGAGGGAGTCTTCACCATCAGAATGTCAAGATGATATTCTTGCTACTAGACTATAATAATGATGATAATGATAATACATTGGGGGCGGCATTAGCTCAGGACGCCCTCACCCTAATTGCTGGCTGTCGCCCTGTGTGGTCGACTCCGCCGTCGGTGTGTGAATGGATGTGTGCATGAATGGGTGAATGTCAGTCGACACTGTAAAGCGCTTTGGATAAAAGCGCTGTATAAATGAGGACCATTCACATTGGACAAGTCTTCATTATGTATCCCAAAACAAATCGATGCCCATTACATTACATTATTCAAACACAGTTTAATAACATATACTCTAGACAAATAAGGGCCAACACACAAGACATTAGACTGCATCCTATGGAGGAGCGGTAGAGGATGGGGTTGAGCTCCACGCGATCAGACCAATAGAAGCAGCCGGGCTTTAAAAAGGCAGCGCTCGATGGAATCAGATGGATGACTTTTCCATGCGACCCCGTGCCAACATTTTGACAACTTCTCCAGTCAGCCGGGGTGAATACAGTCAGAGCCACAACGATAATCACTTCGGAAGGGAACGGACATGCAGCCAGGAATTTATTTTGGGACGGGAGAGAGACGGGCCGGGGCCAACTAGACTAGGGCAGGATATAACAAGAGGCTGGGGGGGGGGGGGGGGGGTAGCGGGTGAGGAGGAGGAGGAGGAGGAGGAGGAGGAGGAGCCGGGGGCGACTCCATCAAACAGAAGAGTGGCGCTGGCCGAGTGGCATTAGAGGAGAGTGGCATTCCGTCCGGCTCGCCCGCCCGCCCGCACGCTCGTCGTCTCAAACAGAGAGTGTCTCCCTCGCGTCAGTGCCGCCGCGCACCGACCGCCATCAATGGCGTTCCCTCCGTTGTCACATTCCATTCCGTTTCCTTTCTCCCCGGCCGTCTCTCGGACTGTCCTTCAGCCGCCCGCTCAATAGGATTACTGCATAATGAAGCAGCGCCCAGCCCCAGCTCCAATAGGGACCTGTCCCAGACCAGCGACACAACAGCAGCCAGCCCCACATCCCTCGCCCTCTCTCTCTCTCGCCCTCTCTCTCTCTCTCTCTCTCTCACTTCAGAGAGTTCTCTTCACTGAAGGCAGGGAACAATGACCTACTTCATCCTAAGGAATGCCCATCAACCCCCCCCCGCCCCCCCCTCCCACCTCCACCCATCTCCTATACCCCCCAATAATCCAGCCCCTTCTTCCACCACCACTTGCGCCCCCCCCCCCCCCCTCCCTCCCTCCCCCTTCTTAATCTGAACAAAATGAGAGTTCCAGAATTCCTCAGTCTTCAAAAAAAAAAAAAAAAAAGAAAATTCTGCATTTTTTTTTTCACCGACAGGCCGGTGCTTCGCCGGCCCTTTCATTGCCCCTCCCCTCGCGTCCCCCCCCCCCACCAACACGCCGCGGCCCTGAGACACTGCTGCCCCCCCCCCCTCCTCCCCCTCCCCTCCATCACACTGGAGCTGCCCTCCGCTCGCTTTTGACATGTTAAGTTCCCATGCTCCCTTTGGAGAGGGAGGGAGGGAGGGTTTGGGGGGGTGAGGAGGGTTTGGGGGGGGGGGGGGGAGGGGGTCAGTACTTTCCACTCTGAATCTGCCACCAGGATGGACGGATGCACACACACACACCATCACACACACAGACGCGCACACACCCACACACACACACACGTATAGAGTGCCGCTGTCACTTACACTTCAGACTGACACACCAAAGAGAGGAGGAGGAGGGAAGAGAGTGAGGGACGGGACGGACGGGCGGGAGCAGCTTGGTGGCGCTTTCGTATTTTTTTTTCTTCCTCAAAATCCCTACTGTGTCGCCAAGGATACCGGAAACACTGCAGGACTGCAGGACCCCCCCCCCCCCAACACACACACACACACGGCGAAGTTCGACACCACATAGACCGATTAAAACAATGGACCCCCACCACGCACAGTAGCCACAAGTTTAAAGTCGAAGAAAGGAGACAAGGGGAGGTAGGAGGAGGAGGAGTAGGAACAAGGCTACACTTCCTCCAGTTCCTTTTTAGATTACACTCACAAGTTGGAAACACACCAACGCCAAAAAGACTCACAAACCCTCTCTGGGTTCACGGAATTAGACACGTGTGTGTGTGTGTCTCTCTCTCTCTGGCCCATACATGTGCTGCTGCTGAAGCATGTGAAGCATTATGCATTAGGCATCTTGCATTGTCATTAAAAACAGTTTATGACACACTGCAGGCCGCCAACCGGCCACAGAGCCCAGCACTGCCTCCGGAGTTTTCCATAAAAAAAAAAAAAAAGAAAAAACACAAGTGTGTCCCTGGTCGGTTAGCCAGAAGGTCTGAGCGAATGTGGGTGAAAGGTTACGCAGAAGAAGGCACGACTTGTTACAAAATGTAAAGTAATGTTCCCCCGAAACGCTGAACTCTCTCCCTCTCTCTCTCTCTCTATACACCCTAGCCCCGGTACCTCGCTAGAGAGAGGGCTGACTCCCACCCGCCCCCCCGACCCCCCACCCTTGGCCCCTCCCAGTCCAGGCGGTAATTGCATCCTATTTGTGCCAATTAGTCTCTGTGCTGCTACCTTCCCTTATGGGATTCCACCCCCCCTGCTGCTAGCCTGCATAGCTAAGGAAGGGTGTGTGTGTGTGTGTGTGTGTGTGTGTGTGTGTGTGTGTGTGTGTGTGTTGTGTCCTCTTATATAGGAAGGCAATAGAGGCTTTAATCTTCCGTGCTGAAATCCCAGGCCAGACACAGCCACGCTCTGTTGGAAGTCAGCACAACAAGACAGACAGACACACACAGACAGACGGACGGACAGACAGACGGACACTGGGGGCAGTGATGAAAGCAGGGGGAGGGGGAGGGGGGGGGGGATGTTGGACTATTCTTGGCCCCCTGCTCTTAATCGGCCGTGACTCTCGGCCCCTCCAGGCACATGACGAGAGCATGCGTAACGGCGATCCGGAGATCTTCTCAGGAGAGTTATCGGGCACGTATGCGTGTTGGCCTTCTAACAAGAACGGCATGTATAGGCGGCTTTTACATAAAGCGCGCACACGCACACGCACACACACACACACACACACACACACACCCTCTCTCTGCGTCCACCGCAAGGGCCTGACGTGTGCCTCCCAAGAAATTGCAACCTTGCGTCGAGGCGGTCTGCTCCATTGGCCAGGTTCAGGACTGTGTGGTAGCGTCTGCGTGGAAACCATCACTGAGCCTTCAGTCTTTGCCACTCATCAACACTGGCTCTCATTGTCGTGGCTTCTTTCATAAAAGATATTCCGCAGCAGTGTTTTCCAAGGGTGACTCTTTCTTGGCCACGCTCTCACCCCCCACCCCACCCCACCCCCCCCGGGGCCCCCGTCTCTCAACCCCGGACGTGTCCCCGGACGGCAGAGAGTCTGGACCCCGGGAGCCGAGAGGGAGGAAGTCACAGGAGAGTGGCAACATGAGCACCCAGCCATGTCACCTTATTCAATAAGAGAGTCTGCTCTAATGGCCCAGGTGAAAG